>NC_057768.1:20407965-20707965 GCF_010389155.1 Erigeron canadensis
TACATTTAGGCTGTATTTAGCATTCTCCGAGGAAAATTAACTAATAAATATCTCAAATAGATCATTATGCAACAAATAATCTTCTTCCAAGTTTTTATCTCATATAATAAGAACATGCGAAATTCTAAAAAATTATAAAATCTTTACATAAATTTCTTGTTATCTTTAACAAACAAAGAAATATTTATATAGTCGCTTTATTATTTTAAATTATTTGATAATCCATTTCACACTATATTTAAAAGTGCGTAAATTATTAGAGTAGTTTTTGTGATTTTTCTTTGATCTTTAGGTTTTTAATATTATCCATAACGGAGAATTTTTTATGCTATCTATTGTTTTGTATAACGTACGGGTATAACTTAATTTATTAATAAAAATTAAACTTTCAATGCTTATTACGGAGTAGTTATTTGTCGAAAAACATTTTATGTTCCCTTTATTAAGAAAAAAATATTGCTAACAATAAGAATATTTTTTTATTTATTGAGTTTTGTTAATGACAGCCTCAGTATTAATTAATTTGATGTAAAATTTGTATTTTATCTTGCAAAAATTCAAGGTACGGTTATTGATATATAAAGTATTACTTTTTATGCATGTAATAAGCTATTGATGACAACCCTTAGAGCTGTCATTATCAATTTCCTTATTTATATTATATTATTATCCATATCTTTTTACATAATTTTCAAACACTAATTACATCTTAATGGGATTATAAAACGTATCATTGTCACAAAGAGAATTAGATCAGTTGGAAAACTCTCGAGACATGAATCAAAGGATTTAATTCACGCTCCCTGTAAAATCAGTCTTTTAAAAATAGTCAATCAATATTCAGACAAGGGAAGGATGATCTGTACACCACCAGTTTTTGGTGATACACAACCAAATATGCATTATTGTGTTCTACATTACAACATTGTAAAACCTAGTTAGTGATATATCGTCAAAAATTAATGGTGTACCTTTGGTGATTTTATATTTAGTAGAACATACTAGACACTCAACAATATAAAAGCAACTTTTACAACGCCACTAAAATATTAATGACCAAATCCATCACGTTTTATGATTAGCAAAAGTTAATTAGATAATTTTCTAATAAAAATTAAACTTTCAATGCTTATTGTCCAAAAACATTTTATGTTCCATTTATTAGAAAAAAAGAATATTGCTAGCAATAAGAATATTGTTTTTTTTTACATTGTATTCCATACTTTCTTACATAATTCTCAAACACCAATTGTATCGAATGAGATTATAAAACGTATAAAAGGCACAAATAGAATTAGATCAGTTGGAAAACTCGAGACGTGAAATCAAAGGGTTTGATTCACGATCCCTACAAAATCGCCAATCGATATTCATATAAAAATAAGACGTTTAACATTTCGGTTTTTTTATATTTACCGCTGATCTATTTTCAGCTATAATATTTGTTTTACTAAATAATTAAGTCGAATTAGAAGAACATACTAGACACAAGCAACTTTTACAAGGCCATTAAAATATTTATGACTAAATCCATCACGTTTTATGACTAGCAAAAGTTAATAGTAGAAAGTACTAGACACACAACAAAATTTTCATTTTATTAGGAAAGCATAGTGACAAATCTTTATTCAATAAAGAATAACCACATGGTCCATTTGCGGTGCTTCACATGCTTCATTGGAAGAGCCCGTGAACTTCAGTTCACACTTCCTTCCAAATCCGTTAACTTACCTTTTATTTATTTATTTATTGTTTTCGCATTTCCAAATCACAGGCAAAGTGCATATGTTCGGTAACAATAAATTTCTTACAAATAATAAAAAGAAATGGTGTTCACGAGACGGCCAGTAGCTTAAGACGAGTTTTTAAATTTGACATTTAAGTTTAGTAGATTTGTATATTTTTTATTAGAAGCTATAGATGCAAAATATTTAATTAAAGTTGGATTCTCTCATTTAAAAGTAATTTAAAAGGTAAAGTTAGAGAGTTATTGATCATTGAATTAAAATCAACGGTTAAAATTCAATTATCATTTTTGAATTTTGACCATTGAATTAAAATTAATGGTCGAGAAGATCTAACTTTACCCTTGAAGTTATCTTTAATTTGAGGAGATCTCAATCCTTAATCATGTATTTGAACCAATTTTAACAAGAATCTTCTTTATTTGATAATTAATGTTTGTCTACTTATTTGGATAAAAAAAATGTCATGGAAAATGATCGATCTTCCTAAAAGAAATTAGCTTAAAAATTCTCTAGTATATATCATATGCATTGGACATGCGTAATCAACTTATTATCTTTTATTATCTCCCCTCTTGATTTTTACATGTGACATTATCTTGTGATTAAGAAGATTTTTAAACTATTTGGTTAGGAAATTAATCATTTTGCTTAAGCACATTCGTCTATTTATTTGGTTTTTATTTTTCCACGGTTGTAAAAGGCCCCACTTTAATTAATAATGTTTACCTCTTCAAGTTTTTTTTCTTCTTAACAGCGAGTTAGTTGTTAGTAGTTACCAGTTAACATTCGAGACACTACAGTGGCATCCAATTGAACTTGAGATTGGAAAAATTGGTAGATTTTAGTAAATATTTAAGCCAATAGGAATGCGTCGTGTGTTCTATTAATTTCTTACCAAAACTTGTCAAAAACGAGAATAGAATAGCCAAAACTTATCACTTGCCAAAATGCCAATGGTCTAGTACCGTGTAATGTGATGGTGTGATATTGACGATGATGAAGGTAGCGATGGTGGTGTTGACAATAATGGTATGGTTATTAATGTAGATTAAAATGTGATAGCGTATTTATTTTAAAGGTTTAGGCATGTATGTCGTATATAAATTCATTAAGAGTATTATGGGTATGTTTGACAAATTTAGTTGTAGCTGGTAACTGTAAATTTTATTGAAGCGTAAGCGGTAACTTTTAAGCAAATCTGTTAGCTAGAACTTTTATTTTTTTCACAAGGTTTTGGTATGTTAGCTGTAACTGCAACTTCAAGACTTATTTGTGTAATTTTAAAAATTAAAAGCTTCATACAATAACTAAAAGCTCTTGAAACGTTTCCTTAAAAAGTAACGTTTTATTTTATAGCTTTATTTTTGTCAAATAAAAGCTTAGATTAGTTGCATCTAAACGAAACTTTTGACATAATAGAAGTTTATTGTTCAAAATTAAAAACTAAAACTCCCTTAATCTCTTGAAAAACTCTTGCCAAACATGTCATATATGCGTATTAAATGAAGATATTTAGATTAGTGAATGAAGTTGAGAAATAAGTTGAGTAGATCATGTTTTTTTGTTAATAAAATAAAATAGAGAGATGATATATTTAATCTATATTATATTATAAAAGGAATAGTTTCTTATTTTTGGAAATGTGGAAACTTGTGTAACATTTACACATAAGATCCCTTAAAATATTTCTATCTAGACTACCAAATAACATTAATAATTAAATTACAATATTAATCATTGATCTTTTAAAATATCTCTATATTCTTTATTAACCTTTTACATCAATTATTTACACCACTCGACAACGCATCCAACACCAACAGTTGCCCCATCATCACACCGTTGTCACAACAACCACTAAAGTGTGTGGTACTGTGCTAGTAAGGTATAAGATATATAGATAAAACGAGTTTACAGGATTCAATGAACACCAAAATCAAGCATTTCAACTCGTTGTTTGTGAATTTATACCCTATTCACTTTAATGGAATTATGTTTACCCATTAAACTTGAGATTGGCAAAATTGGTAGATTTTAGCAAATATTTAAGCCAATAGGAATATGTCATGTGTTCTGTTAATTTCTTGCCAAAACTTGTAAAAAACGAGGATAAAATAGTCAAAACTTATCACTTGCCAAAATGCCAATGGCCGAAAAAATAAACGGTTACTGGATTTGTAAAATGACCGGATTTATAAAACTGTAAAGTAATTTGGGCTCAAAAATTGAGGGTCGAATACGCCATGACTGCCAACCCGAAGGTTTACCCCGTCAAGATACACGCCGAATCATCCGAGTCCCATTTTTACGAACATTTTTTTTCTCATCGTCGCCCATTTAACGTAACACCGACAACTTAATTATTCAACGATATCATCACCGATATAAAATTACTTTTCCGGCTATTGATTGATTTAATGGAACAAAATACGGCAATACTACAATGAAACAAAAAATTCCCGCAACGCTACCGCTAAATAAACACTACCAAGTTAATCACAATCATGCAATTAACGACAGTATTAGTAAATATATAGAAACATTAAGCATAAGCGTAAGCAACAGTAATTTACCAGAAACCCCAAAAAAGATCACCGGAAAAACAAGCAGCAACAGTTAACCAAAAATCCCAAAAGGGGGTCTCCGGAAAGTAAGCAATAACAGTTAACCAGAAACCCCTAAAAAGAGGTAGCCAAAAAAGTGAATATAACCATTGTCGGTGATAAAATGAAACCCAAACAAGGAAATGCAAAGCCCGGAGATGTAGAGTACCAATACCAAATGCCATGCAAACCCCAAAAGGAAAAGATATAGCATCTCCGGAAAAACCAAAAAGCCTAACCAGCCGCCGTCTACCATCACCCCTTTCCACATGTACTTACAGTAAAACATACGAATTTTAATTTTAAATTGAACATAAAAAATTATTATCTTCGAAAACACATCGTATCGCACGGGTACTTCAACTCTTTATAATAACTAGAAAATTCAACGCGGGGTCTCAATTCCTATGTTGAAACGGTTCGTTATTTTAGTATATATGCCGTGAATTTTCGACAGCTTAATAGAAATAATTTTGTCATTAATATGTTTGTTTAAAAGTATGCAAGAAAACAAAACGTAACCCGTAGTAGAAACCTGAACGAGATGTGATATGACAAAAATATTAATATATTAATTCAGATATTAGGTGGATGCGATATAGCAAAATGCAAGTAGTGGTACGGGGTGTATCACAATAAGGTTGAATGACAATTAAAAAGGTGTAAAAAACAAAAGAAGTAACCCGTAACAAAAAAATCCGAAAAGGAAAAACAAAACTAAAAAAGAAAAAGACATGACAAAATCCGAACAGGATGCAATGTGGCAAAATCCAAACTATAGGAAACGTGCGATGTGTCACTTTATAGCCGATGCGACGTGTCAAGTTTTAATAAGCATGGTGACTATTGATAACCATGCAAAAAAAAAAAACGAAAGAAAAAACTCAAAATGGGATCCGTAATGTCAGAATCTAAATAATGATGCGGGGTATATGATGAACCAATAAAAGAGATCATATACGTAAAAAAAAGGTATCAAAAACCAAGAAAAACCAAAAGATAAATAACCTTAACGAAAATAGAAATAACAAAGGAAAAATTAAATTTTGTGTAAAAGTTTCCAATATATTAATTCAGAACACAGAAGCCAAAAAACTGTGATGAACACCAACAAAAAACCCCAAACGGGATCCAAAATGACAAAATCTAAATAGTGATGGGGGTATACGATGAACCAATAGAAAGAAAACATAAAAGCAAAAAAACTATGTAATAAACCAACAAAAACCGGAAAAAAAATAACCTTAACAGAATCCAATATAGCAAAATCCGAAATAACGCGAGGTATAGGTGGACCAATAGAAAGAAAACACAAAAGCAAAAAAAACTATGTAGGAAACAAAAAAAAACCGAAAAAAAATAACCTTAACGGAATCTGATATGACAAAATCTGGGAAAAACGCAGGATACAAGCGAGGCCAATAGAACAGCGCCACGTGGCACTGTTCATAAGGGTCGCCATTAGTGATATAGTAATTGTGGGTTGAGTTGTTTTGGTTTATACTTCTGCAATACACTGCTACTTGTAGCAAATACCATATATTTTTTACAATTTACAATTTTGTAACAACTTGATTAAGATTAAGCAATTTTAACATTAATTCTTAGTATGTAAGATATGTGATACAACTATTTGGATCAAAGTAACTGACTATATATCACCACAAAATTTGGCATTATTTTTAAAATATATTCATCTTGAAATAAAAAAGATGGTTGCTTAAAGCTAGGCTAGGCTAAGCAAAGCCCACACACTACATTTTTGTGGTTACAAAAGATGACAAGTTTCAAACAAACAACAGAAAACATTACATGTTGAAAAACACAAATCATATTTAATATATGGCAATTCATGTCATCATGTCTTCTTCACTTGTATTCCAAGATCATGTTGTTTTCTGGTGCTAATCCAACACAAGCCCTTAAAATATTCTCCAACATTGCCCTTTGTTTTGCTAGTGCATTCACCACTGGTGTCCCAGGTGGTACCTATTTCAATCAAAAAACCATTTTATGTCACTTTCCGGTCCCATCACATGTGATCGGTACAATAATTCACCAGATCGTACAACGACAAACATTATAGCGTTTGAATACTTACAAGAGGGGCCTTTGTGAGGTAACTCAGAATGGTAGCCACTGGATGGAAAGAGTGAAATTTACCCTGCAATAATATTCACAACACATGACATGATCAGTACATTATTGACCTCAAGTCGTAATAATCAGATAATCAATTCTGAAACACATATTGAAGGACCTATGGCTCGGATCAAGCTTAACATTTGATGATAGAATTGGAAATGAGAGAAAAAAAGAATTGAACCTCGGTTTCAGATTTGAGTTGAATGCGAGTACTGAGCTCGGCCAGTAGGACTAAGTCCAAGATGATTGGAGCAGCTAAAAGAGAATCCTCACATGTGTTGTGCATCACAATTGTGTTTGTTCCACCCATGAATATCTCAGAGGTGTACTCATCCATAGCTCTCTTGCTATCCGCGACATATGGAACATACTGCAAAAACCATTTTTCAACATTAATCCTATTTTAAACTCATAATTAAATACTAACATCCAGAATTGTGTTTTACTTTTCAGTTTTACCTTGATGACGACTACATGGTCAGGATGCTCGCCGGGCTCATATAAGATGGCATTGCTAGAAACCATATCATCAACAACATTGCTCTTGGAAATCTCCTTGGATCGGAAAGTTTGTGGCGCTGAGAGGTTCATTCCATCATTGTTTCCTAAATGGTTGTAGCTCACGATGGACGTTGGCTGTTTGGCAAAACACAAAGAATTATACAAAGAAATTAATGAAAGATGAATTTCTTAACATTGTCAATTATTTAATTGATTTCTTGATTTCTATTCATTTCGAAAAGACTCATTCAAAAGATAAAAATAGCTTTACGTATGACGAGTATATACCTTAATACCAGCTCCAACAAGGAAATCAACAAGAACAGACTTCATCTTAGTTTGACCACTCTTAAAGTCATCTCCACCAATTAAGGTGTTCCTCTTGATGGCCAATTCAATAACCCCTTTTATATATAAGCCACAAATCCAATAAGAAAAACTTGCAATTATACATAAAGTCAAGTAAATTCATGACATAAATCAGACAGTTAATTAGTAACCTGGGACAAAAGTGTTTTGTGGGCTGCCATTGATGAAAGGCACGTTTTCTAGGATACAAGCAATAGCATACAAGGTTGATGGAGAAATCTCGGCTTCGTTTCTATCCAGTGAAGCAAACATGTTTTCCATTGTGTCGTTAAGCCCAACGACTACATTGCTGTATCTTTCTGTGTTGGCTGTCCATAGTACCACCACTTTGTCAACCTTGTTTGCCTCCTTGAAATCCCTATTCTCATTCAAAAGTTAACGCAACCTCCTTTGTTAATTTTTTCAGACACAAATACAAAAAACAACTCTGAAACCGACACAAATTAACCTCCTAGCTTGTAAATAAATGTCTGCTAAACAAAGAATAAGATAATCTAAAAGGGTAATTTAATGTGACAGACTGACAGTATATGTGTATGTATACCTGATGTCTTTGATGATCTTTTGGATTTGTTCATTTTTGGTTCCTTTGATCACGTTGTCTGCACGTGAGCCTTGGTTTGCAGCAATGAAATCAGGATCAAAGATGCCAGGGAGTGGAACCATGGATTCCATGTAAGGCCTTAATTGTTTTTGAAGATCAATGTCCAAAACTCTGGCCCTTGCCATTGCATCAGCCAAGTTCATGCTGCTTATGTCCCATCCCCCAAACACTATATCATCCGGGTTAACCTATATTTGCATTCATATCAGTTCAGTAAACTGGATCAGATCAAATATAATTATAAATATTTGATATTTCTTTCTTTCTATTCTGTTATCAACAAATATTAGTCCATGCTAGTATTTAACGCGGATAACCTATTTGTTGATTCGTTACACTTAACGATACGCCAAATACTTGTTTATGCATCTTTTTAACTTGTAGCTGTGTGCAAGATTTAACATCTTAAAAAGGCAATATTCTAACTCAAATGGTCCTCTGTTCTACATTTAGAAAAGAATCTTCTATATAATACACTTACTTTAGAGTTAATTTCATATATGGTTATATAGATAGTATAATAATAAGTTTAATACTATATGTGGAAAACTTTTGTACTTGAGGTCTTTTTATTATCTGATTAAGTGCAAGAGTCCAATTAATTTAAAGTAATTAACCAAGAGAAGAGATATACCATAGGCAAAAGGCTCTTGAATGGGGCATAAATCTCCTCTCCATTAAAGGAACCAACTCTAATGGTGGATGCTTGAGTCAAGGAACCAAAATAATTAGCTTGTTGAACTTTATCTTTGGTAGCCCAAGATATTCCCCTGTTTCAAATATTAATTTTTTAATTAATAACTCACTTCTAATTAAAGCTATTAAACAGCAACATATAAGATTAAAAACACACCAACCCACTATAGCTGATAACTTATCATTTAGAATACATGAGACATAATTTGGACTCTAGTTGTAAGCTCATGTTGTTTGATTCCATGAGCAAGTAGCTATATATATATATATATTAATTATATTATATATAAACACCCTTGCCTCTGGAGACAGAGGTCATGGGTTCGATCCTCATCCCATGCAAAGGTTGGAGGGCCTTTTAGAAACTGGAAGCAGCCTCTCTACTTAGGTAGAGGTAAGGTTTGCCTACATCTTAACCTCCCCATACATCGTCGAGGTATTGGGGCTCAAAACCCGCGGAAGGCGGCACTGAGCAGTTACTTACTATTTTGTCTAATAATAGTATGTGAGAGGTTTTTCGCATTGGATGTGTGACAACCTCACACTTACTTTTCCCATATATATATATATATATTATTTTGTCTGAGGAAATATAACATATATAACAAGTTTATAACAATATCAGTTTGTTTATTTTGTCTATGCCACACCTCTTCATATCTTGTTTATGTCGGGACTGAATACAGTAGCATCAACTAAATGATACATATGGGACCAAGAAAAAAGCAAGAGGGAAAGAAAAAAAAAGGTGATTATAACACGTTACAAAATTGCTAAATGAATAACTAGAAGGCAAAAACCAAACGCCTTTTGAAAATAATAATGACAAAGTATTCGTTATTTAGTTAAAGTTTGCTAAAGTTTCTTTCAAGTTGGAAAAGTACTATATACATAAACATGGAATGCGTGACCCACAATTAACTATATTCATACTTATAAAACATTAATATACTACCAAACATGCAACTTCATTCTCACAAAATTGACAATTAGTTTATACTGTTATAATTATTATTTCTTTATACAAAAAAAGAAAAAAAAGAAAAGAAAAGAAAGAGATACTACGTTTGTTTATTGTTTACATGTTTTCTTTATTTTTAAAATATACAATAACAACAACATGACCCAAATCTTTATGAGCGTTGTATGAGGGAGGTATAACTACTAGTTCTATATATATTTTTTTTTGAAAGGTGAATTTCTCTTGAAACTACATGACGGGATTCGACATCGAGAGGTCTAACATACGTTGTCTTAACCGGGTCCACACTAAAGAGCTCGCTCGAAGTAGAAATGCCTACTTCAAATACCCAATGGAGGTAAAATCCCCCTACTAATCCGCCCGAAAGCACGACTATTAATAAGGGTAAACCCTGCCCCTCAGAATTGAATTGAACCTGAAGCCCTCATAGACGGACTACCTATATCTCAAAGTTAGTTGAATGAGGATTCGAACCTAAGACCTATAGGTTAATGGGGAACTTCAAACACTGCACCAACTCATCATTGATTACTACTTCTATTTAGTATGACATCAGTGACAAACAGAAAATCGACCATTAGTCCAACTCTTACCTGTTTGAGGTCGGAGATCTTTATGGAAGCAGTCTCTCTACCAGTCTCTCTACCATTGGATAGAGTTAAGACTGTTTACAACTCGTCAAGGGAAAGTTTTGTTGTTGTTGTATATATACTTCAAATTATTATAAAACTAAATTTACACTTCATATAATAAAACAAAAAATATATATATACTCATGCTGGTGTTATGAACTTTCAACCACGAGTCTCTTGATGTGGGCTCATGGTCAAGGTTAAAAAATGAGTCAGACACTTGAGTCTGGTGGCTTTTATTGCAAGCGGTCTAATATTTAAAATAGGAAAATTCTTGGTAGGATGTCCCTTGCAAAAAGCCAAAATCTAACATTTGTCATGCAAACTATATTTAGTGTATTAACTATTAAGAAAATTTGTTACTAATAGTTAGCATATTAAAATTTTTTATTCTCTATCTGTCTGTGACTCGGATCACGTATTCCACATGTACCATACTCACATCTCCACCCAGCCACTTGTATAGTCAAATTTTGATTCCTACTTCGATAAGAACCATCAATCACTTTCATTTTTGATCAAAAAAATCATGCAAAATGTACTAATAATTCATTTTGGAATCAAATCGTATCCGATTCTTTTCAAATATATAAAAAAACAAAAAAATATCGACCATTTGTTGTACAAGTGGTCGATGATTATAATAACTATCTATATATAGATACAAAATTTAAACCCGATTTTACTTACTCTCTGTTCGCGATAACGCCAGCCGTTAACGTTGATCCATTGTTTCCTCCCCATCCAACAAGCATAACCCTATTACAATATCAATGAATCAATAACAAATTGAAAAAAAAAATGATATATACATACATTTGTATTTTTATTTTTAACGGCCAACGAATAAAATCTGGCTACCAGTGTAACCTAATAACTAAAAATGACCCATACATACGGTTTTTTAAATGAAAAAAAAAAGGAAAAGATTTAACGTACCCTAGTTTTGGGACATGGATTTGAGTTTTAAACTCATATTTAACAGTTTTGGGTTTAACAACCCATTGATATGACCCATTTTTCTCTTCATGAACAAGCTCGGTTGTATCATAGTTATACACTGAATTTATTTCATCATCAGTGTACTTAACATTTGGGCTTTCAACCTTAAAGCTCTCAATAAACATATTTTTGTTTTTATAAATGAATAAAACAACAAATATTAAGAGCAATGAATGTTTTTAAGGAGAGGAAGAGAGAAATTATGAAATGGTGAGGTGGAGTTAGCCAAGGGAGTGACGGGGTGTATATATAGAAAAAACAGAGTCGTGATAGGGACTAACACGTGTCAACTGGTAATTGGATGCGGGTCCTACAATAGAGAACCGTAGATGGAATCTTTAAAAGACCAAAGATAATACAAACACTTGCTTCCCAGTCCAAAAAAAATACCCGGTGTGTATTGTATTTGGTTTTTTAATCGACATATTTTAGCGTACGAGAGAATGTAACTGCGCGTTGCGACGGTGAGATGGTGTAGGTGATAGGTCATAGAGTGTGATAGGTAATATAGGAGGTGATAGATCATAGAGGGTAATAGCCAAATGCCTTAGTCGTATGGGCTCCGCCATCGGATTTAAAAATTCGTCGAAAGTATATCGAATGACATCTCTAAAGAAAGACATAAAATTTTAAGAACACCCATATAATTTTTATAATTTATCGATGCACAGTTTTTTAGATAAATTTTTTTTGAATGAATTAGAGAAATAAAATGATTTATGGAGGAGAGATGAAAAAATGAATGATTGAGATTTGAGGAAATAGATGAAAATTAAAGTTGAAAGTTGTGGTGTATTGATGTATGGTACATCATGCAATATTATGTATACATTATTGAAATTGAAAGTTGAAACCTTATTTGCTTTATAATATATTATAGATATTCCTTTTAATCGATATAATTAGGGTCACATGAATTTACAAATGTTTGTTTAAGTTTGTTTGTGTGAATATTATTAGATTATTAGTAGTGAGGTAGGAGTGGTAATTTTGAAGCGAAGTCTGGTTCCGAAAACTCTTATGATAGTTTGTGTTGGATTAACTGTATAAGTCATAACTATAATTGATGGTAACATAGTTGTTTTGGGTTGCTTTTAAGACTCATAATAAGTAGAATTGATAAAGGAAAACAAAATTTTTCTTGGGAAATTTGTCCCATATGGGTGGGATAGAAAAACCATGGAGGATATCTAAGACTATAAATAGGGCCTTAGGGGTTCATTCTCTTTGCTCATTCTTGCCTTGAGTATTCGCTTCCTTCTTTCTTATCTTAAAAGAACTCTTCTATAGTTCATCCACACATAGTTATCTTTTTACTCTTTTGAGTCATTAGGTGTGATTCCATTAGAGACACGACGTTTGTGGTGCTTGCTTCCAAGAGATCCAAAAGGATAATTCTAGTTGTTTAGTATAATAACTAAAAGGTATGTAATCTTGTTTTTCTTATTTAGTAATTTTTGATTATTTAATAGGGTATTAGAGTTCTTATTTTATATTCATAGTTATAAGTTTGATTGTAAAAATATAGATCATGTTTTAAGTTACATGTTTCTTAAAAAGTTTTAGTTTGTTTCAAATGCCTAAAACCCTTCAAGTTGTATTCTACTTGTGACTCAAAATCTTTAAGTTGTAACTTTGCGATTCAAAATTAGTATTTTAATATATAATAATACTTTACGACATTATATATCTTATTAAAAGAATACACATGCATATATTTTAGAAGATAAAAGACCAGTAATGTAATTTAATACACTATATATCTTTAAGGACTATATGGCCAGTTGGTAAGATATTAGATCTTAGAGAAATCTATCAGAGCTCTGCTTCTTACATCTGTAGGAGTGAATTTCTTGAGGAGTTTACGAGAGTCCTAGATTTCAGCTTAGGCATGCATGATTCGTGCTCCACATACTGCCCAATTGGATGTTACTGTGGTGTCTCGGATGTTAACTATTAACTAATAGTTGCTAACTCGCTGTTAAAAAAAACATGAAAACTTAGTTTTAAATTATAAAAATAATAAAGAAAAACCAATGATAAATTTTACTAAAATCATAAAAATAAAACAATAAATTAAATATCAAAAATAGAAAGTAAACTGGCAAAATAACCTTAACTTTCTAAGCTCATATTAACCTACAAATTCAAAAAATTTGTACAAAGATCCTCACTTGCACGAGATTGTGATTCAGCCATATATTATTGAAGGGTTAAGGGTTGCTCGATTAAAAACCTTTGCAGTAATTGACTAGCAACAAAATGCATGAGTGGTTGGTAGTCCACTGCTAGCTTCACCCCTGATAATTTATATACCTCACCACTTACCAATGGTAACATGTGGAGCACCACGAATAATATCACATCAACATAGGCAATGAGATGATCATTCTTTTTTCGATCGAATAAACACAAAAAGACCGGATCACACTCGGGAGTAGTATTACACATGATTTCATACATCACGAAAAAACGACATCACTTTTGACATCCAGTTTATACTAATAACGTCATCAATACAAGATAGAGTAAGCAATATACCAATAGAAAATAACAACCCTCAATAGGGATACAAAATTAGAAACCCCCCAAGGATCATGATAGTGAAACCATTAACAATCTCAACCTCAATCGGAATATCCCTCACAAATGGATGCAATACTACCATCAATTATTTGACCATTTATAATTAAGTTCACTTAATGGGAAGCACTCCATGCACAAAACTCTCATTTCCTCATATGAGGTGAAGAGTAGAACTCACAATGTAACATCTTAAACATTATATCTTTGACATTGACTTTGTTGTTGGTCAATCATCACTTTCTATTGTTTGAGCATTAGTTGAGTTGTGATCATGTTAATTGCTTTAACTGCTAAGTAATTAGTTTACATTAATAATATGGTCAATGTGATGCTTAATAGGGTTGTTAGTGATTATGAGATGTTACTATAGTTGTGGGTTTAACATTAAGTGCTTGTTTGGTTATCTGAGTCTCAGTTCGTTAGTTAGAGCTTTCACGGTCGTTATATTAAACCTAAGGGCATTATGGTCATTTAATTTTCGAGTCCTGGTCTAAATAAGGTTAGGAAACCTTAATCCCTTCTCATTATCCAGGTTTATATGTGTGTGTGCCTCCTTAACCATTTCCTAGCATTGATTGTAATTCTTTACAATTTTTGATCATTTTCATCTATTCAAGTCTTTTACCTCTAATGTCATATTGGTGAAACCCTTTGGTGCTCGAGAAGACTTGATTAATATGAACTCAATAGCCGATAAACCTTGGTGTTTTAGAAAGCCCTGTGTCTTCTCTAAGTTTGGTATGAACAAATTTTTCTTTAGATTTTATTTATTTGTGGGTCGAAAATGCTAGTTTCTAGAACTAGCCAGCTTATAGACAGATGCAGTAAACCTGTTTTGCAAAAATCATATTTAAATCATTACAATACATCAAGAGTTTACATTTATGGAAACCTTTATGTGTCTACTAAATTCGTCAAGAACCAACATTTCTTTAATTTTTCTTCCGAATGGGTAAAAACCCTGATTTCCAAAAGTGGTCAAATTCTTGACGAGTGCACCAAGTTTGTCTTAAAAAATTCATAGAAGAATGTTGAAAAAGCCTATTGAAAAATGATAAAAGATTTACCTCTAATGTGATAAAAAGTTTTTCAACTGGTTCAGTAAAAATAAGTGAAAAACAATGGTTTTGTAGACGCATAATGCTGAGTACATATAAGAATTTGTGAGTTTTGGTGCTTTAATCGTATCTTTAGGTATGTGATTCATTGTTGTAAGTATTTGTTGCAATGGTGTTAGCTTCATTGTTAGTCTATATATTGATCATATGTTCAATCTACGATATCGGGAACACTCCTTGAGCATGGTAAACTGGTTGTGATTGTTTTTGGAACTCGTAGAGGTAAGATAACTACCTTTTTGAACGCAAGTTACAAAGAAAACATAGTTTTCGTATTAAAATATGTTAAATCATTCTCAAACATATGTTGAGTATGCATGTTTTACCTTTGTTAAACAATGGTTACTACGTACCAATATTCATGCTATGATGAGTTAGATGGTTGAAATGATGTTATGATTGTTGGATTATTGATTGTAACGCCTCTAACGGGCGTTACACGCCCTTTATAACTTAATGATAGTTTTATCACTTAACGCACCGTTACAGGTGATTTTGGGTTTTCTCCTTGTAACAAGTGTTACTCACGTAACGGGAGTTTCAAGCTCCAGATTCCGTTTTCTTCATCTTTCACTTGATTTCGACCGAATCCTTCTCCTGTTTCTTTCATAAATCATCTAAATCAACCAATTCCTCCGTAGAATCATTTTCCAACCTGAAAACACTTAATACAACCTCAAAGCATCGAAAGTTGGATATAAAGCTATAAAAATAACGAATAATTGGTCCTAAAGTCACGTGGAAAATGGTATAAAATATGACACATCAAATCCCCTCACACTTAAGCTTTGCTTGTCCTCAAGCAAATCCAAGCTGAAAATCATAAAATACCTTGGCACATTATGGAACCACATTTCAGTAATCAAAAAGAAGCTCAACCATAATCAAAAATGAGAATAAATGGTTAGACAGTTTTAATCTTAAATGAAAACCAGAATGTTTAACAATATTTGACTAATATACAAGCCTTAATAACACGACTAAGCACAAATGAAACGAATAAGTGATATCTCGCCTATCCTACTCCAACTAACTTACTTTGGGGTTGAATATTTGAACAATCACTTAATGCCTAGTCGTGATGCATAATCTTTTAACCATAGGCTTGTACTGGGTTCGTTCCTTCATCGCCAAGGTGTTAGCACCCTATAACGTCTATCAGAAGAAGACTTTAAGGTTTGTAACATATCTGAGGCTTAACAGGGTATTTAAACAGGGTATGCAAATTTGGGTAAACAGATAGTGTTAACAAAGAACTAACACAACATTTAACAAAGTTTTCACATATAGTCGAGTCCATAAACAATCCCATGTCATTAGTTGCCAACGGTCCAAATTCCAAGAAGTTCTCCCGACAATACCCCCAATAGAACGATCAAAAAACGACACCATTGTGGTGTATGACAATCAAACAACTCATCCTCCTGAAACTACCATTGTTGGCTTAAACGAACATGCCAACTTAAACATAATAACCAAATATATCAATTCAAGAACACTTTGTTGGTTATAACGATGTACCAATTTAACTCAATAATTCATAAAAACAATGAAGCTTTTGTTGGTGTTTTTGATGAACCAACTTACAAAAATGATTTGACAAAAAGGAGAAATACCAACTAACAGCCCAAGCTCATTTTTTCATTTTTTTTCTATTTTTTTTCTTTTTCTGTTTTTTCAATTCTTTTTTTTTTGTTTTTGTGAGCTACTTTTACTCTGACTAATTGGTATTCTCTTAAATAATGTAGAAACTGTGACAAATCATTTGATAAAAATGCTAAAATGAATAATCCAGATTCAATCCAAATTCATGACGAAATCAAACTACCCCCATTAAATGAGAATATCCCACCCCGACATAACAAAACCAAACCCAAACCATCCACTAGCAAAGGCAACAAATGATCCACCAGGACTTCGACTATCAGTATGGCTAGGAAGGGTGTATATTTAGGTAGATTTAATAACAAAGAACAGGCTAATGACAACATGTTTTCTATTGTTTCTTGCATTAAAAGTGAGTGCAACATAAGGGTTTTAAAAGGGTGGTTCACTAACCAGTGTAGTTAGATACTAAGCACATTACAAAACATGCACACAACAAAAAAATTTTACGAAACAATGGGTGAAACATACAAAGAACAAAGGTTGTATCCTAAATTTGCCTCTTCTTCATCTAGAAAACCACGGAACGGTCAACTAGGACAAGTTCTAGAATCAATGCAATCACCGGCACACTCATAGCAAATGAAATAATCCGGAAATGGAAAATCAACATCAAACTTGCACATCATAGTTCAGAGCTCTAAAAGAAACCCTTACTTCCGGATAAATCCAAAAGCCTATGAGAGGGACAAATTTACAAGGCTTATAATTCCAAAACCATAACACCTATCATAACTAGCAATAAATCAATAATCTCACAATTTGGGTGTTTTGGTGCTATAAGCGCGCTAGTAATGTTATTAATCCAGAAGGGATTGCCACGTTAATCAGTCAAAACACATTCCACCTATTAAAATTTTATACCAAGGATGTAGTCAAATTGCTTATTAAAATCTATAGTTAGGTGACAAAAGCAATTAACTATAAGAACAAGCATGAAAAAGTTTAAAAATTCCTCTAAAATACCCGAGTTTTTCCTATTTACCCCCCCCCCCCCCCCACACACACACACACTTAAGTTGGACAATGCCCTCAATGTCCAATAAACTAAGGCAAACTATGAGAAATAGGGGAAAGTAAACAAAAATAAAATCAAGAACAAGAAAAACTTGTCAGGTATGACGGTGTTCCATGCTTGAATGATGCCAACAAAATATGTTGTAGAACTAACTGCCGGCATATGCACATGACTATCACTTGCTATCAACATGAACACACGATTAATGCATAATAGGAAAACCAATCAAATGGCATAACCCCAACTATCATCAAGAGTTTATTCAAACAAACACACACAAAAAGAAAAATTTAGAAGTAAAATATAAATAACAAAATAGAAGACACGGGTTGCCTCCCGAGAAGCGCTTAATTTATTTACGAGTCGTTAGCTAGACTCCTACCCCAAAAAATCATCATGATGGGGTCTCTGACCCCCCCACACTTAGATTGTTGTGCGGTCTACCCTTAAACGGTGAAAAACAATTACCGTTCACCTTTGTCAAAATCCAACTGTTAACATCACAAAGAAATAAAAAGTCTGGTGGCCTACACGAGTAAGGTGAAAAATTTGTGAACTTAACTTTTACCATTACCCATTCGTTAAAATCCACCTTTTCAAAATCTCTACTCACATGATCTATCATATCTAATTTTAGAACCGAGTTTTCTACCCATCGCCGTTTATTATACTCAAACAATATTGGGTTACCTGAAGTATAAAAACGACTTTCTTGAGAGACAATTGAGCATTTATCAATGAGGAAAGTAGTCGATGCTCCCTCTAGCTTCCTCTTTTTGCTCACCAGTTGAAAACATGCTTGAACTGTCGGTAATTCAATCATTTTGATATGTTCAAGCTCAATCCTCTTCGTTGGACTAGTTACCAACTCCTCATTCAAGTCGATACTGACTTCATCCTCCAAATCCTGCAAGATATATTTAGCAACATTTATATCATCATAAGAAACATCACATACCTTACCAAGGAAGGAGGAACATATTGTCAAATCAACATCTTCGACCACCGGCTCTCTGCTAATGAGTAATAATTTGTTTTGTTCCAAATAAGTCAATTCATACCCATCTTCTCTCGAGTCAACTCCAATCATAGGTTGTGGAAATGACACTTGTTCTTGTGATACTATCTTACTCATAACATTGCCGGGTTCCATAAATTCTTCTTTAAATTATCCCATTATCACTTCACCAAAGTCATATTGTGGAAGAGACATATGTGGTTCCTCCATTGCATCAATGTTCAGGATTTGAAGGGAATCATGTATCTCTGGATATTTTCGGCTTTCAGGAGGTTGAGTATGAGGTTCATTTTCTGAGATATCATAAGCTTCCGTTGTGTCGTTCTCTTCTGAAGTCTCATACACTTCTTGCCACATTGTTTCATTTTTGGGCACATATACAAATTCGTTGGATTGAATAAATTCTTCCACATTATCAAATACTCCGTCGGAATCCATCCCTAAGATTTCTTCGCTTAAAATATCGTAGGATTCATCATCTAGCCCACGCAAATAAAATGTAAAAAGTTCATAAACAAAAATGTTGTTTGTGTTTAACTTATCGACTATGTATCTAATCCTTATCCATTCTTCATACCAAGTCTCATTGGGTAATTGCTTAAAGTACCGAATCTCGTCTGGATATTTTCCCTCCAACTCATAGTCTTGATCGGCCATAGGTGACGCTAATACTACAAAACAAATACTAGCACACCCCGTGAAAAGCACAAATGGAAAAGAAAAGCTAAACAATAAAATGGACTAGAATTAAATAAAAAAAAATTAACACTAAATTATGCTAACTTAAGAAAGCAAGTAACTTTCTCGTAAATGAATGCAAGAAAGGATCGAATCACAAAATAAAACAACTACATAAACTAAGTCCCCGGTAGTGACGCCAAAAACTTGATGTGTGAAATCAAGTAATAAAATTTATAAACATGAATTACCTAAAAGACTAACTACAACACATTCACAGACAGTGAACCTGGTCGCATGCAGTATAGTAAATTTGGTAAATCCAAGGTCGATCACAAGGATTTAGTAAGCAATTTTTAAAATAAAGTAATTCTGAAGAAAATGGGGTTTTGTGACCGAATTGTCACGTTGCAGAATTAGTAAATTGGTTAGTAATCCCGAAGGATTAATCGCAAGAGAAAATGTTTTTGTTTGAAACAATAATTTAAAAAGGCACACCATCTTAGATCAGCTCACATGCCAATCATCGGGTCTAAACATTACTTGCATTTGTTGAACTACTCAAAAGATAGACAAGACGAACTTCCGTTATACTTGACACTTTAATTGCTCCAAATATAGTTATCGCTTTCGTATTTAACTTCTATTCAAAACGGTTAAGCATTAAGATCCTGAGTTGATTTTTACGATTTAACCTTTAAAAGCTTTCTTCCGAACTGCTTATTCACCTAATCAGATTTCTCTATCATAGATGGTTACACACTCAAAATTAATTTAATTATTCAAAATCTTTATCGCTAGTTTCTTCCGAACTCCAATGACTTTAGGTTAATTATAGACCGATTAACCGTTTCACAAATCAATTGACCATGACATAGATTTCTTCTGAACTTCTATATACAATTATCAATCAATAATTATAAAAGATAAAAACAATATTTAAACTCAAATAAATGCGGATCTTTGATTAAACATAAAAATCTTGTTCAATACTTGCAAGCAACATTAAATCGACCCTATGACATGCTTACTACCCAAGCGGGTGCAAGAGAATTAGCTACTCATAACTAAAGGACAAGAACAAACAAATAGAGAAGAAATCATATTATACCAAATGATTGAAGATAATCCAGTAACAATGATAATTACAATTCAAAGCTGAAAAGATGTAAAACCCTAACAACTCGTTTGCTTTAAAGTGCTATTAACTATGAGAAAACTAAAGAAAAGTTATGTCAAGATTCGTCCCAAATAACATAACCCTAATCGTGTATATATATGAAAACCCCGTGTAACTCCCGTTATGCAACGAACGGCCGTTACACTTGAACTGAAGCCCTAACGAGCATTAACCCTCTAACGGGCGTTACACGCCCTTAATAACTTAACGGCAGTTTTATCACTTAACGCCCCGTTACAGGTGATTTTGGGTTTTAACCTTGTAATGGGTGTTACTCACGTAACGGGAGTTTCAAGCTCCATATTCCGTTTTCTTCGTTTTTCACTTGATTTCGACCGAATCCTTCTCCCGTTTCTTCCATAAATCATCTAAATCAACCAATTCATCCGTAGAATCATTTTCCAACCTGAAAACACTTAGCACAACCTCAAAGCATCGAAAGTTGGATATAAAGCTATAAAAATAACGAATAATTGGTTCTAAAGTCACGTGGGAAATGGTATAAAATATGACACATCAACACATATATGGATATATCATTCCTATTGCTTATTGTTGTAAATGTTTGATGATGTTTCTAGCCACATATGAGGATATAACACTTCTATTTCTTATTGTCGTTAATGTTTGTGGTTGTTCGACATACTGATGACAATTTTAAAAGATGTTTGAACTAGCATCTTACACAGCTTTTCAAAACTCGGATGGCTACAAACGGAATTAGAGTTGCATAATGCGGTTGATTAACCTCCCCTAACCCTAACTAATCCTGAATTAAGTTTCTTCAAATGCTTATTTAGGTACCTCAAGTCTCAACCATGACGTTTTATGTTTAAGGATTTATTGGTAAATTTGCATACCTTCTATTGGAACGCAAAACTTTATTTACATTTTGTGATGGAATTCTTAATTCAATGTTTTAAAGAATCCGAGGGAAGTTTTCAATTCCGAATTTTTTTTTTTATAAAGAAATACATAAGCAACTATATCATTATATAATTTTGTTTTTATAATTTAGCAAAAGGAATTATTTTTTTAATTAATTCAATTTGTTAATGGACTAATTTGTTATTTTGTTGCGTATTGCAAGTCTTCCTGTTTAGTTGGATGAATAACATAAAATTATTGCATCGTTAATCTCTACTCATATATAAAAATTATAATCTTTTTTTTTAAAAAAAAAATAGTCACAAGAAAGTTACATTGAAATTACTCAATTGTCTTTAATGAAATTTCTCTAATAAAAAGGGTTATTAAAAGTTACTAAATTCTTTCTTAATGAACTCATTTACATCTTAAACTTTTATCTTATTTACACTCTAATCTATTATCTTCTAATATAGTTTAACCTACAGCACTTAAAAGCATCGTCAAAACCCGTCGCTCCCACCATCAGACCATCAATACCGTCATTGTTGTATTGTGTGGGTATCGTACTAATAAAAAAAATAAACAACGTACTTTGGTAATTAATTCTATTACACTAGTGGGTCAAATTGAGGAGTAGCCTAGCTCTCATGTGGGTAGGTCGATTTTTCTTTCTTTTTAAGTATAAGAATATATATATGTATCAGTATCCATAGATTTATTTGTTTACTTAGAAATGAAATAGTTCGGCAGTGAGTGCTGAATCGTTTATCATTTTAGGTGTTTATGATTTTCAAGCGATTGTTTAAAGATTTTTCATTACTTTTAGCGTTTTATAAGAATATTACCACTTTTGTTTGTTTTCATTTCTCATTTGATGACACAAATTCATTCCTATAAGTTTTAAGGATTAATCACGGGAAAACTAACGTACTTTCTTATTTGCACACGGTTACTCATTATACTTTTTTATTGATGACGTTTACCCAAAATCTTTTTTTTACACGGTTGACTCATATTACCGGTAATCACCCTTTTTAATGACGTGACAACCACATGCACGTTTAATGAAGCTGACATGGATTCACCAACGACAGGTTTAATTGCTGGATGACTAATGTACTTTTCCTTTTGTACATGGTTGTCCATTTAACTTTTTTTTATTAATGTGTATTACCAACAAACTTTTAAAATTTGTACATGGTTGACCCAAATATTCAAAGTTGGTTCTCTCCTATACTCAAATCTTCAAAATTGTTTCTTTCTCTAAAAAGAAAACCCATAAAATTCTAATAAAAAAAAAACAAAATATTTTTCTAAAAAAAACAAAATATTTTTCTAAAAAAAACCACTCAGTCACCGGAAAATTGTAATTTGTATTTCTGTTGGTTAAGGTTTGTGCGGATTTTAATTTCGAGTGTGTTGGTACAAATTTCGAGTTTCAATTTAATGAAACGAGAGAGAAATTGTCGATTTTGAGTTTTCCGGTGAGATGTTTGAATTCTTGCAGGCTAACAAAGGTGAGTGTATAAGATATTTTTTTATCTGACTTAGGAATGTAATGTGATGCCGAATTAGTCAACTATTCGTTTGAAAAATTTCTAATTATCTACCAGATTGTCAACCAAATGGGACAGATTTCTGAATCAAACGTTTTCTACTACAACATGTATATAATTGTTGGAATTTTTTTTAGAAAAATCTTTTGTTTTTTTTTATTAAAATTTATGGGTTTTCATTTTTGAAAGAGAAACAGTTTTGAAGATTTGAGTATGAGAAAGTTTTGAAGATTTGAGTCAACCATGTATAAATTTTAAGAGTTTTGTTGGTAATACACATCAATTAAAAAAGTTCAATGGCCAACCATGTACAAAAGGGAAAGTACATTAGTAATCCAGAGATTAAACCTATCGTTGTGAATCTATGTCAGCTTCATTAGCCGACTATAACCGGTAAACCGGTCAACTATGGGTCAACCGTGTACAAAAAAATAGTTTGTGGGTAAACCTCATCAATATAAAAGTATAATGAGCAACCGTATACAAATGAAAAAGTACATTGGTTTTTCCGTGATTAATCCCTAAGTTTTATTGTTCTAAAAATTTTTCAAAAGTTAAAATTATTCAAATTGACAGGTAATACCACTAGAATATTTAACATATTACGAAAAAAAAAAACCTAAATAGGTTAAATGGATCCGTATCCTGAGTTACTATGGTAGTTCCGCCCATTTTATATTGAAAATCTCAAACTTCAAATGTTATGAACGATGAAAAAAAAAAAAATGTTGGATTTTAAGATCTCCATAATCTTTTACCATATAAAATTTTAGCTTAATAACTCTCTTTTAACAAACACTTTTTTTACTTCCCTTTATTCCAAACCTTTTTCTCCATTTTTTACACAGGTAATACAAGGATGTTCATTCATCCTAATAGTAAAATGAATGAAAATAAATTTGCCTGTGCCAGTGGACAAGACACGTGGGTAGTACAATGTTGCTATTAAAGCAAAAAAGCAAAAGAGGTAGGGTCGTGTTAACATGAGTCAGCATCAACATTTACATCGACCAGTTTTCCCATTACAATTGGCCTCATTTCAGTACGCCACGAGTCCAAACAACTCACCATCACTTACACGTCAATTTCCATCTCGACCTAGACGGTTCATGTCTCTCTAATTTTCTCATCTATATGTTTTTGAATCAACAAAATTTATACAATTTTGTACAATGTAGATAGATAAATGGATAACTCGCCATATTTTATCCATGTTATACGAAAAGATAAGTCGAGTCTTTATCGTTTCCTTTAAAAAAAATTTGTGATTATTTTAAGATTTTTAACTTGTAAAGTTCCAACACAAGTCGAGAAGAGATTCAAAACGGTTTATCATTAAGCCATTTTAAAGATGATATTTTTTTGGAAAGTGGTAAACACTTTGGCCTCTGGTGTCAGAGATCATGGATTCGATCCTCATCTCATGCAAGGTTGGAGGGTTTATTCTACCATTTAGGTAGAAAATGGAAACAACCTCTCTACTTAGGTAGAGGTAAGGTCTGTCTACACCTTTACCTCCCCATACACCGTTGAAGTATTGGGGCTCAAAACCCACAGAAAGCCACACTGATCAGTTTCGTTCGTTCATTTTAAAGATGATATTAAACATTTTTTCTTCAACAACCTTTTTTTTTTTCTAGAATAGTAATATACTAAGTAAAGGACTTCTAGCAAAACACACTAGATGCCAAAAGATACAAGTACGAGCACAATGACAATTGAACAAAACAAACGACAAATTCCTAGGTACTTCTTAGAACTTAAATAGTGGGGATCGTAAAAAGGGTTAGATAAAAAAAAAAAACTCAAAGTGTTAATTATAGAGAATCCAAGACATGAGAAAAACCCTCACAAAAGGAGACCGGACCATCAATTTTCACTCCGTCGTGTTTTCGGGAACAGTTTAGACATCTCTTATGGAATTATGATTAAAAACTTATGGCCGTTTAGAATGACATCCGAGTTTTGGGTTTTTATAAACACAATCTAGATCCAGCTCAACCAATTTCTATATTTTAAGAAGAGAAATTGTGTAATTTTAAGGAGGAGAAACGATGTAATTTTAGAAGTAGCCTCATCGTAGTTTACAACTCTTGGGATAACCACTTTGTTTATTTTTAAGGTGTATTTGATAGAAGGAATTGAAAAGGGAGAAATGGAATAGATTTTTCCACCGGTTGGTAATTAAGATAATTCATTTTCAGAAAATGGTTTCGTTATGTAAAGAAATCATGTCTAAACTGGATTTTTTAAATTTTATCTTTTGTAGTATTCATCTCTCGGATGAGTTTATTCAAAACTTGTAATTGTTTGAAGTTTTCCGTTTGAAGTTTTCCGTTGAAGTTTCCTTTTCAAAGTTAAACTGTTCAATTTTCAAATCAACGAGAGAAAGGTACCCGTGCGTTACAGCGGTATGATGATGTGGTGGTGATGTAATGGCGGTGGCGGTGTTGGGGTGGTTTATCTGACGAGCTTCGTCCTTAGCCGTACGGGCTCTGAGCTTGGATTTAAAAATTCGTCGAAAGTATATCGAATGACCTCTATAATGAAAGAGCATGAAATTTTAAGAATATCTATATAATTTTTATAATTTATCGATGTACGGTTTTTGAGATAAAAGATTTTAAATGAATTAGAGGAATAAAATTATTTATGGAGGAGAGAGAGAAAAAAATAAGTGGTTGAGATTTGAGGAGAAAGAAAATGCATTGTAGTTATTTTAGGTAAATATAGAATACATAAGAGAGACATTTAAAGAAGTAAATGTTGAAACTTTAAATTTTAAACAAGGTTATTTGCTTTATAATATAATATAGATATAATTATATGCAAAGTTGGATGATCTTTAAGTTTTTGTTTGAAAAATACTATGTTGTTTAGCATTTTTGAGTTTAATTTCTCGATCATTACCGATCAATAAATTCTTTTTATATTTCTATGTTTATTTTTTATGTTTCATTTCAATTATCTAAGTTTTTCTTTATCGAACTAGCACGGTACCCACATAATGCCACAGCAGTTGTGGCGGCGACGGTGTGGTGGGGAGAGTGACTATTTGTAGTGGAGCTGACGTCAAGTGGTGCAGATAATTGATGTAAAAGTAATTTATTTAAAGGGTTAATAAAGATATTTTAAAAGATAAAAGATTGATAATGTAATTTGATCATTGATGTTAAAAAGATAGTGTATGTAAAAATATTTGAAGAGATTTAATAGTTTTATGGGGTTTGCATAATTATTTTAGGATTTTGAGATTTAATGGTAGTTGCAAAAATCTGGGTTGCTGTAATGTTTTAAGCTTGTTGATTCCCCATAGATCGAGTATTTGTAGTTTATAGATTTAAAATGGTTTGTTGTGAATCAACATTTATCAATGTTGAAACGCCCGTGAATTTTTTTATTTTTAAATTTTATAAAAGACATTTATTTTATAATCTATAACTATTTTCGATTCCTTTATAAACCTAAAAGTAAAACATAATAATTGACCTGTAACTTTGACCTATAAACCACTCTATTATCTAAACACGAGACCTTACATAATATAAAACGGGTATAAGAACAAGACTGTCAACCATTGGTAACTGGAGAGTTTCAGCAACAAATTATGACAACAAGAAGGTTTAATCCAATTCTCACAAGACAGCTACCATATTTACTTTCTGAAGAACTAAAATATGGACATTATGATATAAAGTTATATCAAGTGTATATATAATATATAGTATATGTCTATAGTACTAGTCAACAAGTTAGTACTTTTAGTATACATAATAAGCTATTTTAGGGACTCGTTATGTCATATATGTGAAGTTCATTTGATTATTAGAAATTTAGAATAGATTTATATGTAGAAATTAATAAAGAAAAAGAAAAGGAAAGTTAACAGAACTCTCTAGGAGCTCCTTCTACAAACACGACATATACATAGTGTATGAGAATATGGTGTCTTGAGTAGGTGACCCTCTCCTTAGTTCATCGGCTCAAGGTTAAAGAAGAACCTGATTTCAGCAAGCTAGAAAGAAAATTTAAAGTGATTATTGCCTTAAATGAAAAGTTAATCAAGGTATGATTTTTCTTTTATTAGATACAAACAACCTGGTGTCATTGAGATTGTGAGTCTCAACTTAGTTGACATAGTTATAACTATGAGATTTTGTGATAATCTTGTACCACCATGTTTTACTTCTAAAGAAGGTTATTTTTGTGAGATTTAATTATAGAACTTTTGCTTAATGGTACTTACTAGTGATTTATAGTAAGCTGTTGTTGGAATTTGGGTTAGTAAATATATGGATTTTTATAGAAACAAAAAGCAGTAATTTTTATAGTAAATAAAAATCATGTAGACAAGGTGCTTGATGATATGCCTCAAAGATAGCTTGATTTTTAGAAATGGGTCATATTAGCTAGAGAATGTTTTAAAGGAGCGAGCAGTAGACTAGAGAGGATAGATCATTATATTGTAACCTTATGTGACGTGTATATATATGCTTTTTGTATAGGTTATACAAGAGATCAATCAAGTTTCACTTAATAGCTAACGATGATCATAAGGTGAGTAACGGATAGAATAGAATGGTAGGTAATATCCGGAATGCATCTTGATATGTATGAGGATATGTACCTATCACATTACTAGAAGGTTACTTCATACAGTATCGATTTAGATATCTCTCGTATGAGTATGCCATTTATTTCATGAATGTCAAATGCATAGAATTACTAGAAAAAGGATATCCTTACATATTAGAATGTGACTCTGAATTTGTTTCAGATCACAACAGAAAGATTTTAGATTATGCATTCTTTGTATGCTAGAACCCGTTTACTCACTAAGTATTTATACTTACCGTTATATATTATGTTTTTTTTAGGTAAGACAAGTGAAGCCCGAAAAGATCCAGGGAAGGGTATAGCTTAGCACTAGCGGTGTTGCTCGTTGGATGGGTAACGAGCATCTCTTATGCCTTTTTTTGATACTAGTTACGTTCCTTTTTGTGCAACTTATAAAGTTGCAAGTTTAAACCAGTTGATAACAAGCTTTTTGAACAGATTTCATTAAGTATGTATGGTCGGTTGTAAATAAGTAGAATGTAGTTTTGTACCAGTTTGTACAGATGGTCCTGGTCAGAGTCTGATCCTAGTCCTAGTTCTGGTCATAACTCTCGAGTCATTAAGGGTAGGCAAACCTTACCTCTACCTAGAGAGGCTGCTTTCATTTTCTACCTAAATGGTAGAGAAAAGACCTTCCAACCTTTGCATGGAATGAGGATTGAACCCATGACCTCAGTCTCCAGAGGCCATGATGTTTACCACTGATCCAATTGGCATTGAATTATCAACTCATTAGTTAATTAATTCGTATAAATTTTTAAAAGATTTATTAGTGAGTCTAGGATAGTAGAAACCTTGTTAACCAAGTTTAGGATACTATATTACACCTTTAATAATTCAAAGTAGTAGAATATCTAGTCAACCAAACTGCATTTTAGCCTTGAATGCCATCAGACAATCACAAGAACAGTTTTCAAAAGGTTAGACAAGAAACTATGGTAAAATTCGCAAGTACATGACAATTTTATCTATATTTTTCTTATCTATATATGTATTTACTATACTTGATTTGCTTAAAATTAAATTAGCACGCTACCCGTACAATGCGGCGGTGGTCGTGACAGATACAATGTGGCGGTGGGGTTGGTCGAGGAAAGGGGTCGAGTGGTACATATATTATTAATGTAAAAATAATTGATGTAAAAGTTAATAAATAACTTAGTTTGGAAATATGATAGCAAATATTAGTTTGGAAATATGATAATCTCTTTTTAGTTTGAAAATGATACATTCTCTTAAATAATAACTTAACTATTTCCTTAATAACTTAATTTCATGACAAGTATAAAAGTATAATCTATTATTTCTTTTATAATTTTACCATTTGATTCTAACATATGTGAAATGTCATGATCAAGTTTTTAAAAAGTTTAAAAGATTGCCGTTCTAAAAAAAAAGGTTTAAAAGATTATTAGGATAATATTTTATAATGTTATATCATTTTCCTTTTCAGTATTAACCAAACAACTAACACCTCTTTGAGAATGGGCGTAAAAGGGATGGTTACTTTTTCAACCTGTCCAAACAAATATTCAAAAAGGCAGTTGTTAGTTAATTTGTCAAAATCACATGTAAATCCAAAAGAGGTAGTGACAAAAGTTTATCAAAGGGTTATAACCACATAATTGGTTTGTGGTGAAGTTGGTTTGGTGCACTTGAATGGCTATGATGCATCTAAATACATTGGGAGCTAATACATGCACCAGGACCCCAACCTCGATTCCTCGAGAACCTACATGTTTCCACTCTTACCATAATTGGGCCACACACTAGCAGAAGACTGAAATTTTCTTTTTCACGTGCAATTGCTTGGTGACTTCGGTAATTGATCAATAACTAGCAAGCTATCACTAAACATAATTGCTGTTTTGGATCGAAAACGTAATAAATAATCAATGAATAAGACAATTATGTCTTAAAAATTATTAAACATCGATGAATATGGTTCCATACAATTTATTCTATGGGCTTGGAGTTTTTTTTATTTTTTTAAAGCTTTTAGATAGAATGACTACGCTATCATATGTTTGGGACTCATACAATTTATTATTATTAAAATTTAAATAATGCTGTTACATAGTCCATGCTTTCAGAAAGTTTAGATTTCTCACTGTTAATTGTATAAATCTAGTACGTTTTTATTTGCCTTTTGTTTCATCTAGTTCGAATGAATGTTAATATCTCTGTTCCTACTTAATATATATAGGAAAAGTTAACATACAATTATGCAAATAGTTTTTACGTTATCCACTTATCCATATAACATATTTTTTAGATGTGCATATATAATATCTTTATAAACATATAAAACCAAATATTTTGTATCTAAATTTTATGTATCATGAACTTGTGGTGGGGGTTTGATGAAAGTGTTTGAAAATGTTATTAAATCGCTTATGTTATGTTACTAAAATCAGCTACAAATACAATTACAATAACTTGCGTTTTACCATATTAGTTGTTTTTTGTATCGAATAGTTCATCTTTATATTTGAAAAAACAAAGAAGAGGAGAGCAAATTAAATTTGGCTTAGCTTCTATTGCTTTCTTCTTTGTGTAAACGTCAGAGTACAATTGTACAAAGGCTTCTTTTCCATATAGGCTTTTACACCTCATGTATATGGTAGATGTTATTAACCATTGATTTCTCACATGTCAAGTATTTCATCCGTCTTGTCTTAAATCTTTTAGTTTGAATCTTTAATTGTTTTTTTCAATTTCGACCATTAATGTTCTTTTGTGATATAATAATGGTTGAGTTTAAACTATATTTTTAATTGATATAATCTTTATTAAGTATTATATATAAAAAAAAGTTGTTTAAGTTCATAGTTAATTAAAAACTTAAATGAAAAAAATTGTACAAGTCAAATTGACACAATGAAAAGAAAAAAACAGTATCAAACTTGTTTCTCAGTAACATATGAAGATATATAGCAGAAACAAACAAAAAAAAAAGGGAAAAACAAAAACTTACCACTAAGCCAAAATATGTCATATGAAATTATGAATGATATTATAAACATTTCTACAATTTGAAATGATTAATATATAAGTTACACCAATATCATGTGAAGATAGAAATCTATAAAATCGATCAATGGGTGGGATTTTGAACCTCATGTCGATCTTTATTCCATCTTTTACTCTCTAATAGGCCTTTATTTTCTATTTCTTCTCCTTCTTCATCTGCATACTCTTTATTCTGAAATTTAGTTTTAGTTCTCTTCATGATAAATTTTGGAAAGTTAAAACACATCTTAACCCTTCTTTCTTTCTTATTCTTCTTTTATTTTCCCTCTTAAATATGCCTCTTATAGATATAGAAAAGCCATACTATAATGGTTTTCTTGTACATAACAATTAGGATCTTAACGATTATTACAAGAAGGCTTGCCGTCTAAATGGCTGTCTTGTTATAAATAACTAACTTGTTGACCCGAAATACATAGTTAGCCATATATGACTAAGCTATTAATGTACTTATAAGATAGTTAGACGTATGAAATTTTTCTGAGAGGTTGACTGTAAGATATCATAAAAGAACTAATATAGGGTTAAAAAAGGTAAATAGGTAAAAACTCTCTGGTCCCATGTACCGTATCCAGAGCGCACACTGCATAAAACTTATGCCCAGATAGTCAGCATTCTCAGAAATGAAACTAATATGGGTTTTTTTTTAGCTATCTTATGCATTTTTTGTTTTTTTCATTTCAAAACGTACCCTTTCAAGTCATTAAAACTTTAATTAATATGACTATGTTTATTCATGAATCGTGATCCAAAGATTAGATCCAAAGTTGGACATCAATACATGGCTTGGCCCAGTAAGCACTCTACAATGTCCACATTCACAAAATCAAGTAAATGAGTAACATTTAGGGATGAAAAAAAACCCGTCCCCAATGGGAAACCCGAAACCCGACATTTATGGGCCGGGTCTACGGGTTTAGGGCCGGGTATGAGGATGATTTTAGTTTTTTTAACGGGTCCGGGTCCGGGAATGGTATTAGATGAAAACCCGCATACCCGACCTGTATTGCATTACATAATGATACATTGATATTATGTAATACGAGTACCTTTTAGTCTTGTAAACAAGATATTTGTTCTTACTTCCAATGTAACCACAGCCTCATTATGTCATAACTATGCAGAAACTAAGCACAATGCTACTAAAATGACTGAAAGTTAGCTCCACGTATATTAAGTATAATATATCTACATCATCAGTTTCTATATTATATCAGATTCTATATGTTAATTGGAATCACCTAGTAAAAAAATTTATGTTAATAAAGATAATAGAATAAACTAAAGAGCATTTAATAAAAATCACTATTGTTCAAAATAAATAAATTAGTTAATGGATACCCGATTACCCGTGGGGAAACCCGTTACCCGATGATTAGTTAGTAAACGGGGACCCGTCAGGTCCGGGTCTGGGACAAGGTTTTTTAATCGGGTCCGGGATTACCTAAACCTGGCCCATACCCGGCCCGTTGCCATCCCTAGTAACATTAGCCTTATTTATTTTTAAAAATGTTGAACGTTATTATATGCTATTATATGCGATAAGACAGAAATATCTCATTCTTTTTTTCTAAATCACACTCTTCTACAGTAACTAATTTAATTATGTTTACCAATATACCTAAAATACCCTTAATGAAAAAATTATGTCACCATTCCATAACTCTTAAGATTACTACACTAACCATTATATCAATTACATTTACATCAATAGGCTACATTACTAGTCATCACTACCACCATGTCACCGCCACCACTGCATTGTGATGTGAAATTGAGCTGAAATACTCAAAGTCAGACTGAGTCAACTCACAAAATACAATAAACTATTTTTGTAGGATTTTTCTGGAATTTTATGACAAAACACACCCAAGTTGACTATTAGAACAAATAGTACAACAACAACGAAACAATGAAATAAACTGAAACAAGAACAAATAAACAAGGATAGATAAGAATCTAATATTTGACTTGTAAAGGACTGAACCACCAGAATCAAATACCAGAAACAATCCAAAACCACCGCTATATTTGATAAAGGCCGAGCCACCATAAATACAGATAAAAGTAATGAAGATTTTTAAGATCTAACCACAATAATCTATAAAGGCAAAGCCACCAAGATTACTGATAAAGGGACCACTTCAAACCACCAAGATCAAAGATCCATAAAGGTAAAGAAGATTTTTAAAATGAATAGAATTCAGCTCTATCAAACTTTCATAAACACACTCTGATTTTTACAATAAAAGGCAGCCTCTATTTATAGAGGAAATACAAGAGATAAGGAATATTCTACACTAGACAACTAGTACAAGGTTGTTATAAATCAACCAATAGGAATAAAGAACACAATCTGCAGCTGTAGGGTAGTGGAAGGTTCTCTCTCTGGTCCCCACTTGTATTCTTCTTCTCCCACGATCAGGTGTCACCAAAACAAGACAAAAAATACACAACTGAATTCTTATCCTTATTCAGATTCATCTAGGACAGCCACACACACGTGCTAATCACATGACTTGACCTGGTTATTGAAAGCATCAAAATAAATAAGTGTTTGAAAATCCCAGGTTAATTTAGTTCCAAACTGACTCTGCCCAAGCTGACCCAGACTGGTCGTCCTAAGCTGACTCTTCTTCCAAGCTGACCCAGATTGGACGAATTTGCGAGCTGATCTTCAAACTTCCCCCACATTTCAGTCTTCCTTTTTAAGTAAGGTGAATCCTAGGGGGCAGATAGGATCACCAATCATCTTCTCAAAGTGTGCCATCGAGGAAATCATCATCATGGCCTGAGCTGAGTCCAAGTTGACTCTGTCTGAACTGAGTTCAGGGCAACTCAGGGGCATTTTCGTATCACATTGTCGTCACCGCCGCCACCACTGCAGTATCGTAAATGAAATATATGTTCAACACATTGATTTAGAATCTTCATAATTCTTGAAAATATATATGAGGAAAAATCTTTGAAAAGGAAAAACTAAACGAGGATTAGCGAAAAGGAAAAGAATTTATTTGCAAGCTGCAATTAAGATAAGACTTCGTCTGCCAATGGGGTTGGTGGCCCATTGGGAGGATCCACTTGGGTTCAAGTCCCACTTCTCACATTTGTGGGGGTGGGTCAATAGGGGATTTTTCGAGTTTCCTGGTTTTCAGACATACGTGTAATTCAGGAGTAGGATAGAATACTGGAAAAAAAAAATTTGGATTTGATCTTTCAGAAGATAACAGTCAGTAGTAGATGATTTACTAAGGGACCCGATCCCCGATTAATTAATGATAGCCATTTTGCAGTTGATCCGTTATGTTCTATGACTAATACATGTCAACCATTCAAATGGACTATATCCTGAAAAGGACTAACATAAAGCAGTTAATCTACTTGTGTATGAAAAGTGATAACAGATCCCTGCTGCTAAACAATATAATCTCCAAATAATACCATTAAATGTTAGAATTTGTCAATGATTTCATGTCACAACTTGAAGCAGGCCAAGCTTGAAGGAATGCGCCATTGTATCTCGGGAGAACCAAGATCACTTACACTGTATTGTTAAGATTTTTTAAAATCATAAGAAACATTGATTCTGATTTATAAACTCTCTCAAGTTGAAGTTGGTATTTGCAGGAACACTGTAGTTTAACAAAAGAAATAACAACAACCGGCTATACTAGTTTGGGTATTTTCCAATAACCAATCACATAATGGGCTTTGACCCTCGTGAGTTTCTTACTCGTAATATTTTTGTTAAAAAAAGTACGGTAATACTTTTGGACTATCTCTCAATTTAATTTAGAATTTATAGTAAATGATAAGTAGATAATTTCACCTTTCTTGGTTAGAAGTTATTTTATCCACATATTAGGAAAAATTTAAATTACTTACTTTCTTTTAGCAATGAATCCTCTAATTTAGAAAGAAATGGGATGCAAATTACATTAAAATTGTGTTTTGCAGATATATTGAGAATGGGTCTTATGGATCGGGCTTATAACTCGTAATCAGTAGTATAGGCGCAGATAAAACATACAAGTCCTATATTCATTTTGTAACCATCTTCAAGTTGATGCTCAGACTTTATGATCTTAATAGTTCTGTATGAATATTATTAAGAGAAATACCCCAAAGGTTGAGCAGTTTTTGATCACTGCAATGTACCTGCAAATGCAGGCAGGTTTGATGGTAGACCCTACGAAATTTTGTTTTAAACTGATAGATTATTTTCCTAGTTTATATGAACAATTGTTCAATATGTACATATCAATACTTGTGATTGTTGATGAACAACTTTAATAGAAAAACTCACTTAATTGTACATCAGCCAACAGCCTGCCGTTTATAGTTTTATACCTTTCTAATTCTAACGCACCATTGCTTGCCATCATCACTTTCTATTACCCGAGTAGACATTCACAAAGTTAATGTCATAAAGGAGTGTTGCATTGGCCGGTATATTGCAGTCACCTAAATAAATACGATAACATATTAGATGATTTATCATCTTTAGGTTGTGGTGACAATTTTGGCGCATTTACTTATGATGGGTCAACTTGGTTTATAACATAGGTCGAAAGTCTGCAAACGTGTATATTTACTTTTTATGCCTAAAACCTTTTAAAGTTCCTTATGATAAAGAACTGATATGTAACTAGTAGAGCATTATTGTGCACACGCAATTCTTATAATCATATTTAACTCATTAAGTATTTCAATCTTTCTTTCTGAATAGGGGCAAAAAAGTGAATTGCAAACTATCCCTGCCCACACTCAAGTTTTCCCATGTAACCGTAGCCCGTTACCCAACTCGTCCGTTGTACCACCACTTTATTTATGATGAAGAGTCAAATAGTCTTAGTCTTACAAACAGTAGAAACAAATTATATTTTGTGGTAAAGATTTACCTGAAAAACAACCAGCAGGTTCAGGTCCATATGCCAACTCTGGAGGAATTTGAAGTTTACGTCTTCCACCTAAGGAACACATGATACGGTTATGCGTTATAACCCTAGTTAACCTGTAAAAGAAAATGAAGCAACATTCCAAGAAAGTATCTTGCAATTCATATCTAGTGAGTAGTGACGTGTGTGTGTGTGTGTGTGTGTTTGCGTTGGATGTTTTTGTGGATCTTACCAACAAGCATAGGTGGAACACCCTCGCCTCCATAGATTCCTTGATCAAGTCCCTTGATCACCTAGATGTAATGTACAAGTAAAATTGTAAAGAAAAAAAAAGAGCAAAAAGGATGCAAAACTATAAATTCCATATATCAGTTGAAGATTCAAGTAACACAAAATAAAACTAACAAGGACAAAATTAAACCATATGTCAGTTGCATCCATCCTAAATCTACCTTAAGCTGCATACTGATTCGACTTTATAAGGAAACTCGGCATAAAAGCCATGCCAATAGTAGTAGACTAGTCCAATAACCTAGCTAGATGCTATTAATAGCGCGCAACCTACCGTATATAAGATATAAGGTATCCTGACTTGTCATATTTTCATCAATTTGGTACACATTGTTACAAATCCAACGAGTAATTAAGCTTTGTAATAGTAACTACATATGTGATGGTTAGACTTGGGATAGTATCTGATTAAACAAAACTTTCTGTTAAAGCAAAAGGGGAAGTGCATCAGTCTGGTTAACCATACTATAAAATCATACTTGTTTCAGCTAAGAGAGCTGCATCTAGAACCGTAAGCCAAAAATGACATCCATGTTATTATACTTTATGTTAACAAATAAGAAAACACAAGAAACATTGGATATGATATCAGCAAAAATGAACTACCTTTCCAACGCCAATGCGCATAGTTAAAGGTCTGCCACGTTTATAAGTGCTGTCGAAAACTATCCCATCTCCAAATCTTGCAGTATAATGAATCTGTAAGAAGCCAATTACAAGATAAAGGCATTAGATATACCCAAACTGTGAACGAGTAACTTTTTTGGTCAAAATTGTCCGTTTCTATATATCACATTTTCCTTTAAAATCAAGAGAAGTCGAGATATAAAATGATACGAGTACTAAAAATTGTATGAGTAAATAATAGACCTGCAAAAAACACATTAAGGAAAACCTTTAACCCTGCTTGCATGCTCTGTACCATGATAAGCAACTACTAATATAAATTTAAGCATGAACGGAAACATTATAAAATTTTGTGGTTTTATTTTATCGTTGTAGAGACAGTTTACTTTGATCTTGTACTCGTATTATTTGCTATCATACTTATCAAACTATTGTAACCCAAAAGCCAGAGAAGTATGGCAAATTCTTGAATTCTCCAACCACTTTAGAACCATGATAAAGAGAATGTTGACATCAATATCATGCCATACACAATTTGGGTTCTCTATAAAGACTTATAGTTAACTTATGCTAAATTACGTCACTGTCATTTACAAACCGTTCTTCCTGTGCAAATTTCAAATTACAAGATAATAAAGAAAAGCACAAATTTTTAGACTACAATCTATAAACAAGAAATATATAAAAAGAAAATATATATAGACATAATAATGAATACTAAGAAAGAATCTGTGGAGGAACTGACATTAATAAGGGTAGAATAAGGAGCTTGTTCACCAAAGCCAACAGCAACATCACAAAAACCAAGTCCAGAAGGTGCAAACTGGAGCTCACAAGGTGGTTCAGCAACAGTTGCATAATACTCAATTCTTGTTGCATTTGCATCAAGTGGAGATGACACTGCCACCATTGATGCAGCTAACAACCCAATGCCTATCTCCAATAGTCTCTTTTTCTTGCTTGACTTTGAGTTTGGAGTACTAGTACTAGTAGTGGTTGACTTTAAGTTGGAATTATGCATGGATGATGCTTTGATGGTGGGGGTCATGTACATTTTGGTAGTGTATAATAGTTGATGGTTAATGGAGGGTGTGGTTAGTGGTTGGAGAGTGGAGATTGCCATTTTTATGAGAATGGTGTGATTGAGTTTGTGTGATGTTTTTTGTTAGTGTCAAAGTGTCTATCTAGAGCTTGTGGATGGTGAGTGGAATAGACAAAATTTCTGGCTAGTCTATCTTTTTAGTATGTGTTATGGGTTGGTATTTGTTTTTCTTTTAGCATGACCCCATGTATTTTATGATTATGGATGTTTTATATATTTATTCTCGGATATAAGGCCCAGATCCAGCCCATTATCTTGATTTTAACTTAAATATTACTTGTAGTAAGAAGATCATTGTAACCATTTATTAACCAACTATATTATGTCTTATACGATTGATGATAATATACACATTATGTTAAATTAATTAAAAATATAGTATTTTAAGTAATATTAGTTAAGAACAATGATTTAAGTATATACACAGAGTATAAAATTATTTATGTTCATAACATAGTGATTTTTCTATTTTAGATTTAATAATTAATAGCAATATAGGATGTAAAACAACTGAATAATGAACAATGATGTATGCACAAATAATAATCTATATACATAGTGTAAGTATATATATATATATAATATATATATATATACATATACTAAGTTTTTGCCCCGTGCGTTGCACATGTTTACATATATTTATAACAAATATTTCAAGAAAGCTCAATATAAGAAAAACTTCAATTGAAGAACGGACTTAGTTTTTTATGAATTTTTGTAACCTTAAATATATAACTCGTAACAATTCCAGAGAAAATTTGTTACATCTATTACCTGAAAGTAGATATTAAGAAGACACTTCCAAAAAAAAAATCAAAATATTTAAAATAGTTGAAGCTATTTTAAGCGCGAGAATTAAATATAAAAACCAATGAACAACATCAACTTACATGAATCTTTAGGATCCAAAATTACATGCAAAATACATATTAGATATTGTGTAGTTAATATAGATTTTCATGCAGATGAATGTTACAGCTATGGATTTATATTAATAAATATATGGATTTATATTAATAAATTGTTAGATGATTGTTGGAACACTAAATGTACTCATATGATTATGATATGTATATACCGAAAAAGAAATTATAGAAACAAAATCACTTGGAAATCTTTTTATTACTTTTTATAAATATTTTATTATATCTATATATCTAATAAAACAATAGTTATCCTAGCATTCTAAAGCCATCTAATTCAACTTAAAACTATCTTTATACTTTGCCACATAAGATTTTTTCTATATGTCATTTCCATGAATTTTTTCATTTAATATATACTACATTTCTTTTTCATTATAATATCAATAAAATAAAATAACAATATATTAAATAAAATAGTCAACTTTTTATTTGTTTCCAAATAAATAATTGCTAGCACCTTTTTTCAATATATAAGTTTGTTAATTACTAACCTATAAATACGTCTATATCAATATGTGTTTTGTACGAAGTGTCTAAGTCAGTATATCAAGTTTATTTCACAAAATTGTTATTGCTAAATGTATGTATGTATTCTAATATTTTGTTTTTCCACTCATTAATGTAGTGGATCTAATATTAAGAAAATTTTGAATATTAGATTTTTAAATACTTTCAATTAATTTTATATAATGTTTTATTTAAATGTTGCTTATTAGAAATTTTATTGATTAAATACTAAAAGTTTTGAAAATATAATTCAAGAACCGTGCATCGCACGGGGCAAAAATCCTAGTATATATATATATATAATAGATAGATAAATATTATGAAAAAAATATAAAGATGACACGTAGAAAAAATCTTACGTGGCAAATTCTAAATATTTATCTTAGTTGAGGTGGATGGTCTAATAAAGCTAGGATAACTACTGTTTTATTGGATATATAGATATAGATATAGATATAGATATATCCTTTAAACCTACGCTTATCTATATATATTTATTTAAAAAAATCATGGATACGTGTTTAATACTTATAAACCATATAATATCGCCTTCTTCATCCTATAAAAAAAAACAAAATATGATATTATATAAAGTTGAAAACTTGATTAAATAACCAATATTGAGAAAACAATAGAAAAATGTAAAATAAATATTAAGATTTAGCTTGGGAAAAATAATAAAAAATAATATTGTAGGAAGCTTTGATATTGATAACAAAATAATCTTTATTACAAGAATTAATTTTATATAATAATAAGAAGAAGAAAAATAAGAAAGGTTCATCCCGAGTCACAAGAACAATCTCTCTTTTTTTTGAATTATTTTATCTTTTCGTTATGGGAAGAAGAAAATGATATTTTTATTAAAATAATAATAATAATAACAATAATAATAATAATAATCAAGTGATGTTTTTATAATAATAAAAATAATAGTTTTTAATTAGAATAAGATTAACATAGAATTATAGTTGAAATATAACTAATTGTAAATTAAATGAAAATTATCTAGAAAATTGCCAAATAAGCAAAAATCTTAGTTGGTAAAAAAAGAATAATGACACCTAAGCCCTAACATATCTTTTTTTAGTTATATAAAAAGATTATTCGGTATAACTTTCTATTAATTCATTGTATGATAAATAAGTGATTAGTCTATGTTTTTTATAGATTAAAATATAATGATGTAAGTTGTGAGAGGTTCTTTAGTTAAACTTAGCCACCTATGTACATAACAACACATATTATCATTCCTCATATCAAGGTGTATTTCCTTTGGAGATCGTTTCTATCCTTCAATATTCAATCGTAGAAGTCGGTGACATTTGAAAGTGACTTCTTTTGTCCCTGTATGTTTCTTATAAGAATGTTATGGCCTTTTGGCCCGTGCAATTTATTGAAATCAAGGTTACGGGAGTAGTTAATCACTTACAGGTCGGTCAATAAGCGAGTTGGAAGTATTCGGGTGAGTACTTGGTGGGTCAAAGTGGCCAAGTTGGAGAGTACTTGGGGTAATCGGCCGACTCGACACTCTACCTTGTAGCGAGTACTTAGAGAGTACTCGGCTCTACTCTGTGATTTTTACAACTATAACACCCGTCATTTTAAAAAACCTGAATTTCAAAAAACTTTGCCAAACGGCGTTTAAAAGGTAGCGGAAATAGGATCATTTAAAAACTGCCCAACCGAAATGGTTGGTACTTTCAATAAATGGCGTTACCAAGTGCATCATCAAATGATATCAATGAAATCCAATTCATGGCACCAACATTAATGCCATATATTATTACAAGTATCATAAATGTAAATAAAGTAGACGAAACATAAGCTAAGGGAAGTCTAAGCATTCAACAATATATGCTAGTCTTCTTTATTGCATCTACCCCATCTCACCATGCTAATCATTTCCTAGCTCAAACCTGCTTATCCTGAAGGACACAACATTTTCATAAAAGCAAGTGTTAGCTAATAAATTAGCTAAGTAAGATACACACATTTTACAAAACGTTCTTCATTTTACTTTCATAAAAGTTCTTCTTATTTATTTATAAAATATGATCACATTACACTTCATCCACAATTATCATATATCAACCCATACTTCCCTTTTTCTCACGTTCCATCACATTTTATATCACATCAACGAGTATATACAATTTAATGAACATCTTTTAACATATCAACATATCTTACAACTTGGTCAACATCTCATATCATATCATCGTATACTTTCAACATAATCAACATCTCATAACTTAGCATAATACACGTAAACATATCTCATGTATACATATTAGCACATGTAGAGTAAGTACTCCTAATTGTGCCTATCAACCATACATCATACTTACCAACATATCTTCTTATAATCTTGAATAACTTATTCAACTTAATCATCTTAATAAACTTTATCAACTTTATCAACTTTAATCAACTTTAAGCATTCCGTTATGCTTTTAACATTGGTAGTTAGTCTCTCGACTCGGAAAAACTAGATCAATGTAACTATGCCGCAATAAATTACTCAAGCGACCACTTATAGTATCCCATCTTGATGGTTAGTCGCTCCATCCGGAAATACTAGATCAACATAACTATGTCGCAAGGAGCCACTCAAGCGACCACGTACGCACTAGATTTTCAACTAGCACGGGTTAAGTTTAACACAACTTATGCTCAAGACTTCTTATCTTTATTAGCTTAGGCTACACTTTCACCTAAACCAATCACTTATCAACATCTTTACTTTACTTTATATTAGCTTAGGCTACACTTTCACCTTAACCATCACTTATCAACATCTTTACTTTACTTTAACTTTAGGTATATTCATTACCTAATTAGTTCCATATCTATTTCGATGTTTAATCTCACTCACGTGAGCAACTCATAATATTTCTTACGTGTATCTAGTGAACTAGACATTTCATACTTAAGTGCCACATATAAGCCATCACATATCAACATCAAGGCATATCAATGACATTATCAACATCACAACACATATCTTAAGTATTGATGTGTATTTTCTAGTCTTAAATTTATATCACGAAATACCTAGTAACTGTCTACTACACACTTGAGGGCAGTGTAACCGTTCGTATGCAATATAGTGACTTGGTAAGTACGAGGTCGAACACAAGGACTTGTTAAGCAGTTGTTAAATAAAGTGATTCAAGTAAAAAGGGGGGTTTTATGGCCGAATTGCCACTTTGCAAGAGTTAGTTGAAAAAGTTAGTAATCCCGTAGGATTAATCGCAAGAGAATATTTGGTTGTTGAATCTTAACAAAGATTTAAAAGGAACACCTACTTGGATCAGCTCACATGCCAATCAACGGGTCTAAATATTACTTGCATTTGTTGAACGACTCAAAAGGTAGACAAGATGAACTCCCGTTATACTTGAAACTTTAACTGTTCAAAATATAATTATTGTTCCTGCACTTAATTTCTACTCTTAACAGTTAAGCATTAAAAACCTGAGTTGATTTTATGATTTAATCTTTAAAAGCTTTCTCCCGAATTGCTTATTCACCTAATCAGATCCCTCTATCATAAGCGTTTACACACTCAAAATGGGTTTAATTGTTTAAAATCTTTATCGCTAGTTTCTCCCTAACTCCAACGACTTTAGGTTAGTTATAGACCGATTAACCGTTTCATAAACCAATTGACAATGACATAGATTTCTCCCGAACTTCTAATTACAATTATCAATCAGTTAATATAAAAGATAAAAACAATATTTAAACCCAAATAAATATGGATCTACGATTAAACATATAAATCTTGTTCAACGATTGCGAGTAACATTAACATGACTCTATGACATGCTTACTACCCAAGCGGGTGCAAATAAGATTTAGCCATTCATAGTAACCAAGAAAACACAAATAATATTAAAAGAAATCATATTGTACCGATAATCTTGATGAATTCGAAAAGAAATAATGAATCCTTGAATAAAAATTGATATTCTTGAACAAATAGATGATAGGAAATCGACCTACAAGAGCTTCCTATTCGTTCTTTGCGTTTCTAGGGTTTTGAAGTGCTAAAAAGTAAATAATTCCCGTCCATAAACAATTAAAGATGATATATATATAAAAGCATCGACTAACGGCCGTTAGGGAGGTGTAACGGCCGTTACACGGGTCATCTAGCAAATCTGTGCACTTTTGGTCCTTTTTTCTAATGCCCGTTAGAACTTTGTTGCACCATCAGTTCTTCAGTGACTAACGGCCGTTAGTCTGACCCCTAACGGCAGTCAGCGAGATCTTGTAGTTCCACCTTCCTTTTAACGGCAGTTATGATTTGGCTAACGGGAGTTAAGTGCTGAAATGGTAATACTTGGTCCTTTTAACGGGAGTTAACCATTCTAACGGGAGTTACACTTCTTCCATCATGATTTCTTCACTTTAACATCTTTTTTCACACCTCCTTCACCCGTAACTTCCACAAACATCATTTCATTCTTTTTAAAGTCGTTTTTAGCCATTTTCATCTGTTTTACATGTCATGTACCTGAAACCACTCACGCATACCATAAAACATTGAAAGTACATACAAATAACTAATAATTAAGCATTAAATGACCTAAAAACCATGTGGGAAATATGTATATAATACGACACATCAAGTATATCATAGCAACATCATTTTATTCATCATACTATATAAGCATATAATTACTTCAACTTTAAACGTCATCACAACATAATTAACTACTTCAACATGCATATGTTCCCATATAACCTCCCGCATGACCCGGATAACCCAACACACATAAGATAATCTGATTAAGAGGTTAATTATAGAAAACTACTTTTGTTGTGCCTCCAGCGCGAGTAAAGTCATGTATCTTACCTTATACGGGCTCACAACAACTTAAAGTAAGCTTACGGTGCTTGATACGTACTCCCGGAAACCTAGAACGAATGATTAGCGAGCTAAGCATTAAACACTGATTTTCAACACAAATAGGCTAGGGGTGCTGCACCCCTAACCATGGTGTGCCGCACCAACTGAAAGAAAGTTAGGAGGAACATAAAGGTGTGTCGCACCCTCTATCACACCCCTTCTCGGTATCAATTAGTCTGCCGCACCTATTGAGAGGTGTGCCGCACCTACTGATGACACACTACCAAACCTTCCCTCAAAACACTAGGTGCGCCACACCCTCTTTAGAGGTGCGTCGCACCTACTGGACAAACCAGCACTCTTCACTTCGTTTCTCCTTAATCTCTTTCCAAACGGATCCCAAACCTCCACCACGACTTATACCCATTAAATTAACATTAATTAGGTCATAATTAAGCCTTTGAAAATATCAATTGATCCATGAATCAATTGCAAACATGAATCCCCTTTTTGATCATTAAAACGACTCGAAACCGCAACGTTTTGTTCCCATACACAATTGAACACACATGGATCTAATTAAACACCTGGGATTCACTTATTTTTATATATACAACATAATTCACCATTAAAGTTTGCATCTTGACTTAGTTAATCAACTCTATTAACGATTTTACTCACGAAAACGACGTTTTTAACCGAAAACATCAACCTCCAACAACCCCAACCCTCATGGTCGAATATACAGGCACAAAACCTACTTTAAAACTTAATCAACAATCAATTGATGATATAATACCTGTAGGGTTGATCAACGGATCGAAAACCAAGCAAAAACCCTTCCGAAATCCTCCGAAATCGACTAGTTATTCAAGAATTGACCTAGGGATTTGTGTGTAAGGCTTTTCTAGGGTTTGAATCTGAATTCCCTTCCTTTGGGTCGTGGATGAGGCCATATATATACTGGAGCAACTTACAAAACTTTACATCTAGGCCTTCGCACTTCGTTACAACTCGTTTCGGCCCTTAACGGCTCTTTTAACGCCTACGGGAACACTTATCGAACCTTATATCTTATCGGGAACATTAATTGACTTTATTAATCATTATCAACTTCATTACTTTAAATCACTTTAACACATATCTCACGTAAATCATTTAATCCACATAAGCACATACAAAACACATAGTGACTAACGGTTGCTAACGGCAAGTTAACGATCAATGTCAAAAAGTTTTGGGATGTTACAACAACAGTGATTGAAATTGATGGTTTATAGATAGACATAGATATCGAATTTAATTAGGGGATTTACTTCCGTTTCTTTTATTTGTTTTTCACTATATATTCCAAAGCCAATGTAAACCATCATGAATAAGAAATAATACAATGTAATAACACTATTTTTGAAGTGATTTTCCAACCATTCACCAATATAATAACACTATATATTCCAAAGCCAATGTAAACCAATATTGTTGGTTTTAAACAGGTGATCTCCTTTGTATAAAGTGACTTTCCAACCATTCACCCTAACAAATCATTTGTTTTGTTTTCACTAAATCAGATATATATCATAAATTTTTAAATAAAGACAGAAATAACACTATTTACATCCAATTCTCTTATTAAAGAAGATAACAATGACAAAGAGATGACAAAAAAATTCTAAAAAGATATGCTAAACAAAACGTTACAAAATAGTTGAGAAAAAAAATCAAAAAAATTAAAAAAGAAACAAAAAATTTTTTTAAAAAAATATCATAACCACAATCTACAAAAGGAAATAAAATATATATATATATTTAAGAAAGGCAAAAAAAATCAATGTAAAAATAAAAAAATATATAGAAAAACAAAAAAGAAAAAAAAACGAAACTTGAAATCAAAATAAAGGGTTCAAAATGTCATTTTTAAGTTTTTGAAGAAAAAACAAAGATGATAAAGGATTAAAATATAATTATCCAAAAATAACCCCCAAAAAAGAAAGAATAGTAAAAAAAAAAAAACCATTGGTTTTGAACAAGTGACCTCGTTTGTATAAAGTGAGTCTTCAACCATTCACCCGAACAAATTATTTGTTTTGTTTTTACTACATTAAATATATATCATAAGTTTTTAAATAAAAACAAAAGTAATACTATTCAATTTAATTTTCTTGTTAAAAAAGATAATAGTATCTATAAGAACTTAACAAGTGATGTAACCTTATCTAAATCCACATAACACGGATCGGCTCGTAATGTACCTTTTCAAATTTGTCATATATATAGGGTATGATTTTTAAAACCTTTTCACCAGCTTTAACTTTTAATTTAAATGAAAAGCTTTGCTTCGCTTTATAAAAAAGAGAGAGCGCCTTGTCTTGAGAGTGAAAAGAAAGGGCAAGCTACAACACAACATAGTTTTTGTGTATGTATGTGCAGCAGTGGAGAGTGTGTTTGTTTCTATGCATGTATAATATAATATAATATAATATAATATAATATAATATAATATAATATAATATAATATAATAATTCTATGGATGATGTGTAAAATCTAGTCTTCAATTTATAAACAAGAAAATACTAATAATTAGATTTCTACACACAGGCAGTGTACCTTATCGTGTATAGTATAGCTATCAGTAAGTCCAGGATCGTTCGCATGGACTTCTATAAGTAATTGTAAATGTTAAGTGATTCAAGAAAAATGGGGATTTTATGGCCGAGTTGCCACGTTGCAAGTAGTTAGTGAGAAAAGTCAGTAATCCCTCAGGATTAATCAAAAGAAAATTTTGTTGTTTAAAACAATAATTTTAAAGGTCACCCATCTTGATTTCGCTCGACAACATGTTAAGATTGCACATTTGTTGAAGTTCAAATTCCATTTAGTTGATTCAATGACCGAGATTCAAATTGATCGCTAGCCCCGTACCCGTCAAGTTTACAACTTCATTTGACTCTCTTGTTTAAACTAGTTCCATTATTAAGACCGATACCCCGAGACGCCTTTTTATAACTTCACTAATTCAACAACGGTTTTGGTCATTTTAGATAACAAATGTGTCTATCGATTGTACCCAACCATTAACTCATTAATCCCTATTAATTATTAAGAACCTTCTACCGTACCCGTCATAGAACTAATCGCTTCTAACCAAGTGATCAAAATAACTTCTACCCAACCCGAGTTGCCACTAAGATTGTGCAAAAATTATCCGCAATCAATAATTAAATAACAAATAATTAATAAACCAAGATCACGACACAACGTTAAATTAAATCAACTTGAATTATAAAAATAGTGCAATCTTTACATATTATCTTACTCCATCAAGATGGATGAAAAGGTGATTAGCCACTCATATTAAAATACGAATATCCAATCAAATAGAAAGAATTCATCGTTACCGAATACAAGGAATTGAAAAACGAATAACGGAATTGATCCAATCGTAATGAAGTTCTTTGAAGGAGAATAATCGGATGAAAATCTGCTCCAAAGGCAGCAAAAGTCGACTGAAAAGTGAAGGGTAGGGTTTCAAGAATGTTTTAGCAAGCTATTTATACTTTCTAAAAAATTTGTTCCGGTTCGACATATACTGCGTCGTAGTCCCAGACTGCGACGCAGTCTCCTGTTTGACTTTTTTGACTTTGGCTTTCGTTGACTGGTCTTTGGCTGTATATGGTACGACTGCGTCGCAGTCTCAGCCTACTGCGAAGCAGTTTGCTCCTCGACAAGAATTATGGCGACGCATAACCAAACTGCGCCGCAGTTCCCGTTGACTTGCGTTGACCAGCATTGACTTTCTTTGACCAGCTTCTAATCTTCGTTCTCGTGCCTCGTAAAACATCCGTAAGCACTCATATTACTCTAAAAACTTCGTTTTCTTCAGATTATCACTTAAGTACCTGTTAATTCCTGAAACGCTAACAAATACCATAAACGCACCAAATATACACGAAAACGACTCGTAAAACTTACTTAAACAACTAACTAAACCGTGGAAAATGGGTATAAAATACGAAATATCAATGGACAAATTAACAACACACAAATATTGTGTAAACAAAAATTGGTATGTTTTATAGACATTCAATACATATGATATACTGTATTACTCTTATTATACATTTTAATTATAATGGAATATATGCTTTACCATTATGGCATTATATTGTGGAGAGAAATTCTAAACTTAAAGCATATAAGGAACTATAGTAAGCAAGCATGAGATAAGTTTTTGTACGTCCTCTTTAGTTATATTATACTTTAAGTTGTAGCTATAGCTATAGCCATAAGCTAGCTAGTTCTTGTATTTCTCAAGGGGAATCCGTATTAGTATCATGTATTTTTATTAATGTACTACGGAGTATTTGGTATAACTGAAATAAGACAGTATAAACATGATATACGTTGAATTGGTAGATTAATAAAAAATAATGGTACGATTATCGATTCTTAGTTCTAAATGTTCAACCTAACCTTTCAAATTATTTTTTTGCCAATAATATATAATCAGCTGTTGTGAAAATGTTGTTAGACGATTCATTCGTGTTTTTATTTAGTTTAATAAAGTACTTTCTCCGTCCCAATTTAAATGTCCTAGTTTGACATTTTTGGTCTTTTATGATTAACTTTGACTGTCTATAATTATATTTGTGTAATGTAATACTTGATGTAATATATATGAATCGATTAAGTTTTCAATGTATTTTATAATGATATAACTTTCGCCAAGTATTATAAAACATAAAGAATAATATTAATGGTCAAAGTTGCGAAAGAAAGACTTGAACAGTCAGACTTGAACATTTAAATTGGGACGGAGGAAATAGAATGAAAGAACAATATTTCAACACTACTATTAAAAAATATTATAGTACTGGAAACTAATGAGTATCATATTCTACAGATGGCCTAGCTAGCTAGCTAGCTAGCTAACAATAGAACAGGTAGACATGCGCGTATACAACTATACATTACACAAATCCAACAGCCGCACCAACTAGACGTACGTACTACCTATTTGGAATCAAATCTTACATGCTTCGGAAAAAAAAAAAAAAAACGACGTGGTTTTGGTAACTACTAATTAAGCTACATAATAGAACAAGCGTTAGGATTATCGTCGCTAAATAAGGTAACATAAGGGTCTTCATATGTAGTGACACTTTCCACCTTTCGAACAAAACCAGGAGGAGCCTTCTTGTCATAAACTTGAGCAACATAAGGATGTGCCACAAGATTGTAGGGCACGTACGGCCATATCTCTGACTTTTTGCCTGTTGATTGTGCCTTCTTTAACACCTTGTTTGCTTCCACATACCCATTCACTGTCACCTTTTGTTGTTTTCTATCTATTTCAACCTTCTTCACTCCTTCAATTCATCCACGTACAAACCATCCAAACACATATTTAATTAATTATATATCCGATTATAAATATAGATTTAGATTAAAGCATTTACATATAATTGTTGAACAAATTAAGATCAAGCCGACTTTTTTGAATAACATTAATCTAGGAATTTATACCGTTTAAATATACTTTTGTTTCAACAACTTAACACACTAAATAACAACAGCAGTACTCAATCCCGTTAAAAGATGGAGGTAACTTCATACCGGTTTTAATATAACTTTGTTTCAAGTGAGACTAAAATTCACAAATAACACATACCTGGCTATATATATAATTACCTAGCCTTTGATAAAAACCGTAGATTTAGCTCCTACTTATACAATGTAAAAAATTTCGAAATTAATTCACCTCATAAGTTAATATGTATGACTCGATCCAACCTGTTACGAACACTATATAAGTAAAAAGAAAATGAAACATAAATATGTTGCCTTTTAATTTGGAGTATATATATTTTTTTAAGAGCGAGTTAGTTATAATTTTTTTAGAGAGGCAATTATATTGGTACATGTACACAAAATCCACACATATTCAAATTCACGATCCATGGGACTAAAACCTACAACCTATCGATTGATGAGTCGACGTCATGCATCTCAAAATATATCGTTAGGACCAAAAGCCTTAAACGTACCAGAAAGAGAAGAGAGGGCTTTCTTGACCTTTCGCTCGCAACCATCACAGTCCATGCGAACTTTTAAATTGACGGTTTGTAATTGCTTCCTCTTCTTGTTTTTGTGTTTATGGCTATGGCTCATCAAGTCTGATATGTACTCCAATGTTCCTGAGATTCCCATTTTTTTTGTTTTTCTTGTGTAGATTAATACGAGTAGTACAATACAATGTTAGCCACTTACGTCCTCGTTTTATAACAAAATGTTAGTGGGACCTATTAGACAACTATCTGTCACATAATAGTCTTTTTTTAATTCAAAACAATAACAAAATGTACGTTAGTAATTATTTTTTATTTGAACGGCTTAATATATGTAAGTTGAATATGTACGTATAGGATATAAATCAGTTTCCATGTATATATATATAGTAGTCGTCATGGGGCTTAGACATAAGACGAAGTTGACGACCGAGAGAGGTCCGATTTTTTAAGGGGTCCGACTTTTTATTTTTTTATGCATTTATAGAAAAATATATGTTATTAATTAAGCCCGTTACAAATTTTAGTAATTATCCAAAAATTAAACAATAGTACTTAACAAGAAAAAAAAAACTCACGTACCAATTTGTTATAAAATTTATCATCGCTTTTATATCTTAGTTTATATAATTATAATTATTGCACCTATCCTCTGGGCCTCCTTTTTCTTTTCTCGGCCGAGGTCTATAATTCCTCAGAGACGGCACTGGTATTCGTACTATATAGTCATTGGGCTAAGAAAATGTTAGTGCTTTTTTGTTTTAGTGATGAATAAATATATATTACTTATGTTGAAATATGTAATCACTCTAAAGTATAAACTTAGAAAATTTTTTTAAATATATGGGATTTTTTTATTGAAAATAAACAAATATATAAAAAGTGCAAAATTCACTAATATTCTCAAAAGGAAGGTCCCTAGTTGGTGTACGTATCGGCATGCATGTGCTTAGTATCTTTGTTTATGTCACAAAACAAACCAATTCCAACACATCACCTTTCTAATTACCAAATTGTCAAACCAAATGATTTTCAAACCCTATGTTAATCCAACATTGTCAACAATTAAACCAAGGTTATTTGCATGAACCAAATCTTCTTGTTAATTGCATCAATTTGCAAGTTTTTTTTTCTCTAAACGGGGGCATTGTGCTCAAGCTAATTTTTAGGTCAAAATTGAAGTTTATGACTATGGAAAGTCAAATATAAGTCTAACTCTAGAACCCCCAACAACTTTAATGGAATTTGGAAGGTAAAAAGACATGGGCATGGCCCAAATATGCATCAATAATAGAGGGAAGAGTCGTTGTCACGTTTTGGTGGGTGAGGGTACACAAGTGAATCAACGGTGAAGTTGCACCTAGTCTCCTTGGATAGAGCCACGTACTATTTTGATATTCTTTCTACAATTTATATTAGTAATTGCTTCATTGTTGTTATTAATACTCGTATGATAACTACTCGTGAATGACGACTGGTGTATAACATACGCTATTTTAATTGGGTCCTTGCTAGAGCTTTTTCGCAAAATAGATCATCACTTGGATAAGTAACTTATATCATTCACAAATTTGAAAAAAAAACTAACCCGAACTTAAAATAAATGGAAATTAAATATATAGGGTCATAAATATAATATGTATGTAAACAATTTTTGGTAACTCTTAATATCATACATTAAAAATGGAAAAATATATATACAGTATGTATTTAAAATTTTACTACACATAATTAAATAACAGTTCTAGATATTTTAACGTCGTTATCCGATTTGATTAAGACAAAAATCTAATACTATATATATGCATGCATTTGTCTTACTTACAATCATTCATAGATTTAAAATTAGAGTTGAAGCCTCCAGCTCTCCTCCTTAATCTATTGACAAATACAAATGTATATATATTTTTTTATCTGATCAATCATTGCGAAAACTCATATTCTTTATTCACTTGGTCAACAGATGTCTTGCCATCAGAAGTATTCTGGGTTAAGCTATGGTATTGAATTCCAAATCCTACTTAATACATTATAGGGTATATATACGATGCGTCACATTTTAATTGTCCTATTTTGACTGGTCAAGTCTTTTCCTTCCGATTTTAACCGTAAATATCTTTGGTTGTGTTACATATTAGTTGATGAAATTTATATCAATGAAAAATACATTTAAAACTCAATCAATTCATATATCTTATATCAAATTTTATATAACACAAACAAAAATATTTACGGTCAAAGTTAAAAGAAAAAGACTCAAAAAGTCAAACGTAAACACTTAATATGGGACTATACGGAGGGAGTAACTGTTTTAATCTGAATATATTTCAAAAGATATGTTAAAAATAGTAGTATCGCTATGATATTCGTGTAAGTTGATAAATTAAGCAAAAACAATTACTACTTGTATAAGAGTATGAAATCGAAACAATGGCCATTTAATTTACAGATGAGACAACATTTTATTTTCGTAGTTAAACAATCAGTTAAATACTTCTGTTGTGGCAAAAAACTCAAAAGCAATTCCTATATATATTCCTAATCTAATGAAACTTAAGGTGGGTGTGGACAAGATCTTAACTTTTACCTTGGTGTCGTCAAGGTGGTCCATTACAAGAGATGATGTGGAAGCTTCAAGGTGGGTGTATCCACCTTGAGAAGAGTTGGGTGGTAGTGGTGTGGTTAATTTTTTATTATTTTCTTTTTTTTTGATTGGTTGTTCTAATATTATGGGGTATAGGTTTTGGAGTTATTGTTATGGAAGTGGTGTGGTGGAGTGATGATGTGGCACTATCACCTTGGTGTGGTAATACTACCATTACTAATGCTCATGTAGGAAGGATATGTTAATGGCAAGAAGGGTGTCAGAAGTTTCTTGTATATTCGGGAGCAGGTTATCCTATGATGATGATGATATGATTATACGTGATAGACTTGTGTCTTAAAGATTTAATTGGAATCATTTCTTATGATTAAAATGGATATATACTTTGTCAAATTTGTGTTATCTTATTACTAATATCACAAGTTAGGCAATTAATCAAGAGGGAACCATGCATAGTGCCTAAGCAAACATAATCACTCTAGTCACTAAACATACTCAACTGCATAGAAATCATCATGGACCATAGTTTGATAATAATGTTTCATATTGCATTTACTATATTAATTTACAACAAAATAAAAGTTACCATTTCAATATCACATGAAAACCTAAGCCAAGAAATAAAATCCCACAAAATCACACCACGGACTCATTTTTCTAATCGTCCATGGTCAACTGATTTTAGAACAGGCCTTGTATGATTGTATATATTGATATATTTTTCTGTTTTAGTGAGGAAAAAAACTATATACATCTTATATACTAAAGCACATTTTAAAGATATATACATATATACAATTAAGGACGCAAACAACCACCGCAGTCAATCAGTCATTGTTAAATGTTATTTCTTGATATCTGTTAGATAAACGTTAAATTTCGTTTAATGGATATTCGTTCACTCATTTCATTGAATATTACACTTGTATTATGTGTTTTAAATAGTTGGCAAGTTCTTACAGTATACTCATCAGTCACCACCCGATCGATATTAGATACTGATGAACTCAACGAAAATCTCTTTTCAACTTCCATATATTCATCAGGGCATATCAGGCTGATAAGTAATTTTCTTTCTCTGGAAAACAATGATGTTATAATAACGTCCCAAGGCAACACCTTTCTACAAAGCAAACAAGCCAGCATAGGCTCAATTTTCTTCATCTATTTCGTAGATATTATGCGCATTAATCAGAAAAACCAGGTTTACTGGCAAACATGGTGTTACCTCAACAACAATACAGCAAGAACTTTGGACAAATTTAATCAACCCACCAGCAAAAGTTCAAAATTTGGGGCTATGAAGGTAGACCCGTCCTCTTTATTCACAAAGACAAGTGTAAGCTAATGAGGTTTTCTGTGTGGTAAGAAGAGGGCCGGTCATGGGAATTTGAGAATGAAGGGTATTGGTTCAAGTGTGGCTTAAAGATGTAGCGTAAGACTGTAGGAGGGTTAGTGCTTGCTCAGTGATAGCCCGGTTCCTTGCTTGCTGGACCCAATCATTTACAGCTTCTGCTGCCTGGCTGCCTTTGAGACCATGTTCAAGTGTTTCAGCGGCTTCCAAAAGTTTTCCATCAGCTAAAAAATTCTCCACTCGATTTATCAGCGACTCTATTCCATCACCTGATTTGTCGGTTTCCTTGACCTGAAATCATAATTAAAAGATGCAAACACCATATTGTTAGCCAACTATAGAGGTGGCACTCTTGACATGGGTAAATGAGTCGATCTGAGTTATACTTTGCTTAGCAGATCATATAGGTTAAAAATAGTTCAAAATAAAAATACATTGAATGCCTTAAGCATCTCCCAAGGTGTAACTAAATGAGCAAAATATGTTAAGCCGTTTTATATCAAGATTAGGAGTGTCGCTGTAATTCGAGTATTAACAATGTTAATATTTCATTTATTCATATTTACAATGTTAATATCTGTCAGCATTAAAAAAGGGGAAAAGTATTGCTAGTGGGTGTCAGTGACTCGGCCCAACCCAATCTGATCCATCCAAAAAATATTATGAATTTTGACCTTTTAGTCTTTTACCAACCCATACATTTTGCTACTCTAACAAAGCTAGGATGCCAGCCCTGGTAAACAGAAAATACAATAATAGAAAGAACAATCCACACTTCTACATACCTTTAACCCGGATGCAATGTAAGCCAAAGAATGTGCCAAAATGCCACCACCACCTGGAGGCATTAGGCTAAAGTGCCTCAGAGTTCCTTTCAAGCCATCAAACTAAAAAGATAACCACGATTAGGCAATCATAACCCTAACCATAACCATGAAAATAACCTACAATGGCTTTCAGTGAAACAATATGTACTATTAAGACATATGACAAGATTTTCCTTTGACCAAGTCAAACACCTCCAAAACACTACATGAAACTTGGATTTCAGCATAGATGTAAATATAAGATATTTTAGTTTACTAGGGGGAAAGCATGCGGCAATCTTAAGATTGCTTCAACATAACTAGGACACAAGTTTGGGACATTGTTAACGTCGTAAGTTTTATTTTAAGAATGTAAGGGAAGACTTATACAGAGGCTTCCATCTCCAACCATGAGACCCAGGAAGCCAAACTGCACTAGTGTCAGCAATACAAGCTAGTACATTATACAATAACGTTCACAAGTCCTTATAAATCTATGCAAAGCCTAATGGCTGGTTATGATTCTGTGAATCTGTGATAGAATCTGAAAGCATATATTTAATAAAATCGGCAATCTAAACAATGGCATACGTCAAGTGGTCTCTCATCCAAACCCTAAAACTCGAGCAATGTTTTTAGCAATAACTCAAGCAGGAGCTGATAACTCCAGAACTGATAGTGCTAATTTTAACGAAGAGCCGGGTATTGTTGTATCTTCTATAGATGTAGCTAAAAAAACCAGCCAGATACAAGATAGCTCTGACATTTTGCAAGTTAAAAAAGATGAGAGCATTATATGAAAAAGCTTCATAGCTCCAACAAAAAGCACACCTAGCATAACTGCAAAAGGCCTCTTTTAAGGAAAACAATAGTGCATCCCTGTCGACTTAGCTTCACCAATGAACTATAATATAACATCAGATAAACTTAAACTTGCTATGGTTAAGAAAAGCTTACTTCTTAACAAAAACTAAATGTCCAAACCTTTGACCACAGAATAGCCAGAAGATATTTCAAGCACCATGACTCACATATAGATCTCCAGTAAATGATACAACAATTGAATTATATAAACAAGCCTCTCCAGAACACAGAATATGACAATATAGTTGTCTAAAAATCAGTCAGGGGGTAAAGAAACAACCCGCAAAGCTTCAATTTAAACATTGAAATTAGTATAAGACTATAAGGATGACACTAACAAGCCAAATGAACAAAAGCATCTGCTTTCTTCAGGATATATTTACTGAACACGAAAGGGAATATTTAAAAGGGTATTAACATTTTACTTGTCATTTAGTACAACAATAAAAGAAGCACGTGCAGCCCACCTAATTATAATTCAATGAAGATGCAATTATAAAATAAAAACTGAAAATTTTAACCTAATGAATTTAAATGATCTATATTATACATTTGTATATAACTACCGAGCCTTACCTTGTGATTCAACTGCAATATTGTATCCGTCCCATTTTTCAGTGTATCTTCAGGAAGAGATGCCATTACCAAACCTAGTAGGGAATCTTTATCAATTCCGTCAAGGTAACTGTGAAGAGCATCTATTTCTTTCTGTATAGGCAAGCCTTTAGACAGAGCATCTTCCAATGCAAGAGCCCCCTGCAAAAGGAAATGAATAAAGTTTGATCTCCAGCAAAAAAAGAGCACTTGAAGAGATTACTGTTAAGACAATGAGACTGCAAGGACGTTTAAGACTTTAAGTAAGATAACAATCTGAAAAGCTAGACTGTTATCTTCATATTATATAAAAAAAAACAGCAAGATGAATCACTTACAAACAATATTATGTCGATTAAATATGTTTCTAAAGCTTCATGACAAATGGACCTATCTAAGAAACTGTTCAACATAAGAGACAAGACTCCTCATACACAACCATCGGAAACCAAAATATGCTAAACAAGGATTGTCTACACAATATGTACTTAAATAGTTAAATACAGTTGAGCCGCAAGTGCTTCACTGCAACTCCAATGAAGCACGTGTAGGCCTCAGGAACGATCCCTTAATTTGCTAGTCAAGACCTTTGTCGCATCTCAATGAAAGCTACAGATTATGCATAGTTTACAAAGGTTCTCTTTGCACTGAATTCCGTGAGCAACTCTACCGAATAACAGTATTATAAACAGTGTGGCTTTAAAGATAAGTCATAACAGTAAAGTACATCTCATGGTTATGGTGTGTACTGTGTAGGTCATACATTTTTCAGACATCATTAGAATGGTAAAAACCTAGGATATACTAAGGCCTCTAGATAGTGACAGTGTAAGATTATTGTCCTATCATGTTTGTGTAATGTAAATGGGGTATTGTGGTTTTTCTTTGGGATTGAAATAAAATATTCACTTGTTAGAATACTTTGTTTACAAAAGCTGACTAAAGAAAGAGAACTAGTGTCTTATTGGGTATGAAACATAAGGCATTTGTCCTCCAGATAGCTGTTTTGTAATGCATAAAAGCCTCATAAACTAGTTTACTACCGTAGTAAACTAGTTTGACTTTCATGCATTACAAAACAACTTATTACCATAGTTAGTGTTAGGTGTGCTTTTTGTTGGCCCTCACTGAGACTGTTCTGGCTGATGGCGGCGGCTATGGTGGCTGGTTTTGGCCACAACCCTTATCTGGATAACGGTTGTGGTGGCTGGTCATGGCAGGAACCCTAATATGGGTGACGGCTCTGTGATCTGTGAACCTGCTCCCTATGTTTCCTAACATAACTGTGCCTAAGTGATTAAGGGGCCGGTTTTACTTGGCCCAAATAAATAAGGCCTGCTGCCCTATTAGCCTCTGAAATCAGTAGCCCTTTGACTGGCCGATGACAACAGCTGCCAACACTCATTTGCTCATGACCTTCACCCATTATTCATTATAACATATATTTATATACTCATTAATGACTCTTCAAATTGATCATAAGCACCTCCATCATTGGCCTAAACATAGTGAATATCATTATGCTTTTTCATTAGCATGCACATACTACAAATCTGAAATTTAGAGTTGTTCCTTCTTCTACGATAAGCTCAGGCAGAACAAAACTTGAGCTAAGAATCCATATTCTTTTCAACATCTATGACAAAAGAAATGACCGTATAGATATTCCAGAGGAAAGCAGAGAGAAGATTTCAAGTATATATCTAAAAACAGTAAATAAATTGTACCATAACGATATCACCGTTATTAGTTGTAGTAGCTACAATGAACATAACAATTGTACCATATTGGTTGCAATATGATGGTAAGAAATCAAAACATACTGATGAAAATAAAAATCATTATGTGAATACACATATTGCATTTAGGATATTTCTGATATGATCCCACATCGGCCAAGTATGGGACTGGTTGGTGGTTAGGTGTCCCCTTCTTTGAGCTAGCTTTTGGGAGTGAGTTCTACACCTAGCTTATGGCATAATACGAGCCTATTATGGGATGGGTTCATATCAATTGGTATCAAAGTCAGCCTACCTTTCGAGGTTCCAACGCTCGGAGTGATGGCCTATGGAGTGGTGGCTTGGACCCAAGGAGAACGGTGTCAACCGTGGCCAACATAGCCGTGACCAACGAGGACGTTGGCTCTTCAAAAGGTGGGGTATTGATATGATCCCACATCAGCCATGTATGGGATTGCCTAGGTGTCCCCTCCTCCTTTGAGCTAGCTTTTAAGAGTGATATCTACACCTAACTTATGGCATGATACGAGCCTAATATGGGATGGGTTCGTATCAATTTCTAGTTCTTGACACGACATCTAAATATGTGACAGAAGTAGGGTATTCAGCTTGACTAGAAGGTTTCACCAGGAGTCCAGGACACACGATGTTCACTGCGGTGGCTTGACTGTTCGAGTTACTTTGTAGTTGATTGTTCTATAGTGGCTTTATTGTTTGCTTGGTTTTCTCATTATTCACCAAGTCAGCCCTGAGGCTCAAGGAGCACATTATCAAAATATACTATCATATCATCAACGGAGCAGTGATCTAGATAGTAGTAGCTGGAACTAAGTAACAAAATGATCTTCTAACTCTAATTAGTGTACTTGGGTAAGGACGATCAAGAGGTTCATCTGAGGACAAAACTATAACTACTATTAGAGTATTAGATTATGTATGCATATGCATATGAGTGTTATATTTTTTTTTAAAATAAGGTATTACAATTGTTTTTCAAAATAATATAGGGGGTTCAACATTAGTTACTGAATGAAGTGGTGGGGATACTTAGGCCTAAGGAATTAATAAAGCAGCCTATACAATCACTATTTTTCTTTACAGTTTAAACATTAGTTGCTAACTGAAGTAATGGAATACATAAGCCTGGCTAGTTAATAGAGCAGGTTATACTAGTGGTTCGGGGTACTGAACACCATGGTCGATGCTTAATCAGTCGTAAGTGGATGTTTGTAAACACCGACCAAATGAACCAATAGAAATACACAAAATCGAGATCCTAATTAAAACTTCTCATAGTGAGAGATATAAAGAAAAATATATGAAAAGGTGATGAAATGCTCTGCAAAAACATACCAAGGCAAGCTTGTGGACAGAATGACTCTGACGCGCCTCTTCAGATCTTGCATAGAATGCCATGCATAAAGCATTTATCTGCATAGAAGAAACAAAATAGCATAAGTTTCCTTGCAAAAAAAAATCCACCTATAATAATTAATAAGATGTGTCATCGTCTCTATAGAATGTAAGCATCCCCAAAGAAACTGGTAGATGAAAAGATGATATGTCCATGAGAAGTTATCCAGGGGAGCTCTTCTGATACCAAAGTAAGATCCCAATAGCTTCGGTAAAAGACTTTAAGTATAACAAAAAGAATTATCCGTCGTGATCTATAAGCAATATACATATATAGCGGCATACATTGAGATTTGCCTCCTCCAGTTTTTCAATTTGGGATGCTTTCTCACTTGCAATTGCAGCAGTCAATTCAGCTTTTGCAAGATCCTTCAATTTCTTAAGCTCCAACTCTGTTTGAGATTCCTGAAAACCAAAATATATGCTCAACAACTACTATTCAGATGTTATACATCACCGAAATATGTTAAAAAGGTAAAGGACCTTTCTTTCAATCTCCATTCTGAACTCCTCTTCTAACTTTTCCTGAAGCGACTTGAGAGCAGCAGCTGCTTTTAGCTTTTCTTTATGCAACTCCTATAGACGGATTTAAAAAACTGAGATGCTAATCATTGATAAGTGGTCAAATTTTCACAATTAACAGATGTGACCAGGTACTCAGGTAGTAGACAGATATTTGACATTGGTCAATAATTCACGTATTTAATTGTCAGCTACTATTTTTGAATTTTTCTCGTTTGAACTTGATCTACGTATGTTTCCTTAGATTGTTTCATGGTGCCATTGTTTCTTGTGCAGCATATTTCACATTACAAACTATGCCAGTGTAGGTTTTCTTTTGATAGCAAAATTGGGAACTTATGATTGTAACTTCCAATGGTCTTTCATACAAGAATGCAGTCCTCGGCTATTGTGGCTGTTTTAATGTTTTTCATTTTGGTATTAGTAACCTAAATTTATCTGCATACCCTCAAAATCTGAACAACCCATGTGTTGTTTTACAGGTTAACTCAACCAGAAAAATGGTAGCACAATCAGGAAGGTAAAGGGAAGAAGATGTACACAACCTTATCCAATATTGTCTCTCTTTCAGCATACATGAGTTCACGCGCTCTTGCATCTTTAAGTTCCTTTTCATATTTCTCCTAAAATATGAAAAGTACAATTTTATTTCAACAATTAACATAATGAAGCTGTAGTAGGGTAAAACAACAATTAAGTAATATAGCAATGTTTACAATTTAAATACAAAAGAAAAATTGCCTTGCCTTCATCAACCTCTTCTCCTCAGAAAATATGTGTGCATCCAAATCTGCCTGCCTCTTTTCAGCAGTGTGAATGGCTTGCAGGAAATCCAGAACCAATTTTCCGTCGTCTGACATACGAGTATCATTGGTTCCTCTAACTACCTCAGCTACTTCCTTCATTTTGACATCACAGGCAATTAGACACATTTCTTTATGGCATAAACTACATCTAAACTCAAGCATTTCCTGCAGAGGAATTAATGGCTAACTCACCTTATCTAGGTGCGAAGATGCTGAAGTAACTTGTTCGCTCTCATCTCTCATATGGTATGAATCAAGAAGTGAATTTGGCTCTTTCCCATCATCACTTGTGATACCCTGCAAATAGTTACTGATAAAACATCTGCAAAAAGTTACCGATAAACTATCATTAAATATCTAGACCCACTTTGCAGAAAAAGGCAATACCTCTGACGTATTTGTAGTGCCCAGCTTCTGGGGTTCCTCAGAATGGACCACATTTTCTTCAATAACTGAAGCAACCTCCGTTGGCAATGGGGTGACCTCATCCCCCTCTTGTTGTTCTGTAGCAGGCTTATCTTGTTCATTTTTGGTAGCAAGATCCTCTTGAAGCTTAGCTATCGAATCAATATTTGCACTATCAGAAGTCGAGATGCCGTGGTCTAAGGTAGGCAACTTATCCTCCTGATCAGATACAGTATCATGAGATTCCGATATTGGCAACTCTTTTATTTCAGAATGAGTTTCTTCTTCTTTTGTGCCATAATATGGATCGTTTTCAATGCCTTTCTCAATGGCTGGACTTGAAATATCAGATTCTCGTACATTGTGAACAGCATCTTGTTTTAAAGCTTCAACGTCATGCAACTCGTTATCAATTGTCTTTGATTGTTGAGATTCCTCGTGCACATTGGGGACTGGATATGTAGTAACATTATTATCTTTTTCCTTCATAAGATATTTATCCAAGTAGCCAGTCTGGTAAGCTGTCATACCAGCAGCTGCAGCGCCACCTAAAACTATACTTCCAATAAATACTTTAGACAAATTACTCCCGGAACCTGGCGGCTTTCCTGTTGAACCTGGGCCCGGATCAGGAGCAGCAGAGAATTTCTTCCTGGAGGAAAGATACAAAGGAATCTGCTAGAAGGGTTTCACCAATCAAGTATTTGAATTAGTTTGTGGCAGTCTTGTATGTCAAATGTACAAACATACATACACGTACATATATATCATTAAATGCAATGGACCTTATCATGAAAAGAGTGAGAATGCAAATTCCCATTTCGCTTAACTTTTTTCATTTCTTTCAAAAAAATTCCATCTCTTAATCGAATTTGCATAAAATATTTCAAAAAAAAAAATTTCCTGTTGCGTTTGTTTACGTTACATGTTTCTGCCCTAAGTTCGTAATGTGCATCACCTTTCACCTTCTGCTCAACACACAAAATATCGTGTTTTGTGACGCAAAAACCTACTTTTCTGATGCACAAACACATTTTTAAGGATATATATAAATACGATATATACACATATAATACTAGAAGCTAATTAGATATACCTCTATGAAGACTTTCAATAATTTGTTTCAGTATGTAGATATATATATATATAGATATAGATACAGATTATATCATCATAATAATTTTGCATTTATAAAAGACAAATGGAAATAACATGAAAGTTCACAAACATGCCTGAGTCGTTATCCGTGGCGAAATTCGACGAGTGGATATTTCCAAAATAGACCTAAAAATTAAATAGCAACAGCAAGTAAGTAAAATTCAAGTTTTATATAATCAATCAACAACTACTAGTGTTGTTCAATAAAAAATTATAAATAAAAACTTAACAACTACTGGCAACCCTAAAATTATCAAGCAGCGGTAACAGTTTATAAAAAAAAAAAAAACTAATTAATTACTCAACAAAATATACAAAAATCAGTATATTTATATATATCGAAATAGGGAGGGATGGAGGCAGGGGATATGTGAATGTACCTCCTTAGCGGCAGCATGATCAACTGGAATCAAAGTGTGCGATTCTTATTATTATTATTATTATTCAGTAAAGTGTTTTATTAGAGGATTAAAAGATGGAAATCCAGAGCAAAAGGGTTTTTATTATAAGAAGAAAGGGAAGGGGGGTGATTGGGTTCAACTTAATTACGATGATTTACCGACCGAGACTGTTAAAAAAATTATATCTTTTAAGGGTTACCGACTTACGACAAGGGCAGTGATAAACTTACTACAAATTTTTATTTATCCCACCCAATATACAAGGTTTATTACTGACTGTACCAGTCAAAAATACATACTGGTGATAGATATATCAAATTTTGTGATACAAATATCATCTCCCCATAATGGTTTTCCGAAATGGTTTTCCGAAATATAATAAATTATGCCCAATAATTATAACGTTTAAACTTTGTCCTTTAGTGAAACACTTGTATATATTCTATTTTATACATTATTGTAAAAACCATTTTAAATAAAATTCTTCGAAATTACTAACTCGATTCTCAATTACTAACTCGATTCTCAATTACTAACTCGATTCTCAATCTACTAACTTTTAAAGCAAAGTGACCACACGCGCACAACCCCTTTTTACTCTGTATCGCATTTGACTGGTGATGGTCGAGTAATTAACTTCCCTTGTGAGCATACAACCATAGGTGGATGCAAGTACGTAGGGGCTGGTATGAACCCAGCGAATTCAAGCCCAACATCACTAAATTTCCTAAATTATTATTTATGACCCAACCCAAAATATAAATAGAACCCAGCCCATAACAAAAAAGAAACCCCTTTGAAGAAGGAAAAAAAAAGTGTCTCAGGACACAGGAGGAAAAAAGGAAACGTGCTTCATAACTTCACAAGGCTTTTGGTGGAAGATTGCAACTTTGCTGATAATTTTTAGATACATCAACGACAACAATTTTACACGATTATTGATATTCCACCTAAAATCTTTGATTATTCTGTGGTTCTACCTTATTAAACAGGAATTTCAATTTCCAAACATTAGGTCATATTTTTCGTAATGTTATAAACTTACAATGATAGACTTTTTTTTTGTTTTTTAAAACTATTTTATAACTTTATTCGTAATGTTATTAATAGTGAATCTTCAACTAGAAATATGACTTATAATATTCCTCGACCAGCATCTACCTCTACTCTTACAATGCCTGTATTAGTTGATTTAGATAATCTTCTATGGGATCCCGCCAATAGAAAAAAGATTCTTGAATATCACCCTAATCAAAGAGATGAAATAAGACGAAAGTATTGGCTTGGGGGACCTTGCCAACCACGTGGCCATAAGTTCCAAAAAAGGGTAATAAGGAATAAAGAAAGAGCTTTTAGCCCGAATTGGTTTAAGAAGTATGAGAATTGGTTAGAGTATAGTGTCAAATTGAATAAAGTCTTTCGCTTGTGTTGTTATTTATGCAGAGATTAAATTGTCAACCAAAGTGGTACTGATGCTTATGTGACACAAGACTTTAATAGTTGGAATAAGAAGGAGAGACTTAAGAGTCATGTGGGTGATATTAATAGTTTTCACAATAGAGCACTTAAAAAATTGTGAAGATCTAATGAAACCAAATCAATCTATGGGTGTTGCCCTTCACAAGCAAGATGATATTGTTAAGAATGTGAATCGAATTAGATTAATGCTACAATTGATGCTTGTAGATATTGCTTAAAATGTGCATTCGCATTCCGTGGACATAATGAGAAAGAAACGTCTCTTTTAAAGGTAACTTCTTTGAGTTAAAATGAAGAGCTTCGTAAGTTGCCAAAAGCGGCCGGTAATAATCAATATTTGGCTCCAATTATTCAAAAAGATATTGCTACTTGCTTTGAAATAGAAGTACTTAAATCTATTTTTAAAGATATTGGTGATGATGTTTTTGCATTATTAGTCGATTCTAGTGATGTATCAAAAAAAGAACAAATGTGATAGTTTTAAATGTTGATACTCATGGACTTGTTAAGTGAGATTTGTGGGTCTTGTTCATGTAATGGAAACTTCTTCTTCCTTTCTTAAAGCTTCCATTGATGAATTTTTTGCTTAACATAAATTGAGTTTGATGCAGTTATAGGGTCAAGGCTATGATGACACAAGTAATATGCGTGGTGAGTTTAATGGTTTGAAAGCAAAAATCTTTGAAGAATAATTCGGCATATTATGTACATTGTTTTGCTCACCAACTTCAACTAGTGGTTGTAGCGGTGGCAAGAAATCATTTGGGCGTAGTAAATTGCTTTGACAAGTTATCTACTTTGATGAATGTGGTTTTGGCTTCATGTAAACAAAAAGACATTTTGCGGGAAAAGGAGAAAGAGAGAGTGGTAAAAGATATTTGTTGTGGTTTACTTACAACAGGAAGTAGCTTAAACCAAGAGCTTTCTCTAACACGGCCCGGGGATACACGATGGAATTCTCATTACAAAACACTTTTGCGTTTGGATGTTTTGTTTCCATTAGTTCTTAGCGTACTTGATTATGTTAAAAAGGAAGGAACAAATGGTTCTACACAAAATAAGGCAATTGGTCTCGAACGATATTTAAAATCATTTGATTGTATGTTTCTTTTGCATTTGATGTCACACATTTTATGGATCACGGATGTATTGTCATGGGCACTTCAAAGAAAAGATCAAGACATCTTGGAAGCGGTTTCAATGGCGAATTCCACAAAAAGAAATCTTCAAGAGTATAGGCTAAAAATGGTTTGATCCACTTTTAGAGAAAGTCTCTTTGTTTTGTGTGAAACATGGCATTAAGTTGTTGAAAATGGATGAAGTTTGGGCTATTAAAAGAGGCCAAAGGGACAACATTACCAATCGACATTATTATGAATTTGACTCTTTCAATATCATATTGGATTTGATCATCATTGAATTTGGCGATCGTTTTAGTGGGGCTAGAACCGAATTACTTGACAATATGGCCGCTTTGAATCCGTGTGCTTCATTCTCTAACTTTGATGTATCAAAGTTAGTGAGGTTAAGTAAGATGTATCCTTATGATTTTGATGACAATGAAAGAAAGACTCTTTTGCATGAACTTGAGTTGTACCATGACAATGTGCAACATGATGTAAGATTGTTTAACTTGAATAGTATCACGCTCTTGCAATGTTAATGGTGGAAACAAGAAAGCATCTTTCCTACCCTTTGGTATATCGTCTATTAAAGCTAGCATTGGTTTTGCCTGTTGCAACCGCCACAGTTGTCCCACCCCGACTAAGGCGGAAAATTCGGTATGCGACACAGTACACGCGTCATGGATATTACGTAGAGTAGCTACATGAATACTTAAATAGCACACATTTCATAGAATTGAAACATAAATCCAACATAGAGTTAAGATCCAAAGTAAAACATAGATAAACTCCCACGCAGGGGATTAACACTTAGGCATAATGCCATAGTCTAAACATATGACAAACATAACAAAACATAAGATATGCAGCTCCAAAACCCTAGTCTGGTATGCTATAGGTCACCATGCTATGCTCTTTAGCCACCTCTAATGCGGTTCACATGTTCACCTGAAAGGATACTCAAAAACGTCAACACAATGGTTGGTGAAATATCATCAAGATCCACACAACAATATGGCTATCAACTTACTTATGATAGCAAGAATCAAGTATCTCTATGCCACCAGCACTTACGGTATATCAGGCCTAAGGTGCAAGTATCAAGTAACAAGTATCTGGTGCCTCTAACTCCACCATAAGTATCAAGTATCAAGTATCTGGTGCCTCCAACTCCACCATAAGTATCAAGTATCAAGCATCTCAAACTCCCACATAAGTATCAAGTATCAAGTGTCAAGTATCACAGTGCACATCATACAGTACAGTCAAATAGCCATAAATGATGATAGACACAAAGACACGAGTATCCTTCCACCCCAAAACGTATAAAAAGAGGGGCTACGAAACTCACCTGACTGCTAGCAACAAGATCAAGCTACACAAGATATCAGAAAGCAAGTAACCGGTACGCAATCAATCTGTTACAAGTTATCACAATTAAGTATTCATTCAATATAGGTAAACGTGCTCAAAATTGTCGCCAAGTGTTGACCAAATTGTCCAAAAGCATACTAGTTTGACTTTGACCAGATTTTATGAGTTTGACCAAAGTTGACCAAATAACGAGTTTGACTAAGTTGACCAAATCGACTATAGTTGACCAAAGTTGACTAAACCGACCAAAGTTGATGAAAGTTGACTAAATCGGGGTAGTAATCGAAGTCCGAGGTCTCAACTGAAATTCGAGGTCTTAAATTGATCTTGGAGTCTTAAATTGAATTTGGGGTCTTATTTCACTAAAAGACAAAACTGAATTAAGAAGCTAGATTTAAGAGGCTAAATTTGAGAGGCTGGTAAATCAGGGGTCTTATTTTGAAAATACGAGGTCACAAATGAAATACGAGGTCACATTTGAAATACGAGGTCGCAAACTAGCGGGGTCGTAAACTGGGCTGTTCTTCCCCAAAATTCATTCTGGAAAACCCTAATCGTTTATTTCGATCTGAAAGGTGTTTTTAATATCAGATTGTACTTTTAGACTCCCTAATATGATGGGAAAACAATCCTAAAGTCGGAAACTCGAAAAACGGACTTAAACTCGAAAACACATTTGAACAAAGTTTATGAAAAGTACACAAAAATTATTATATCTCATGAGTTTGTTAACGAAATCACACGAAACTTTGACAAAAGTTGTAATATATGTTTCTAAACGTTTTGGACGTAAAAAGTTTGATACTTGGCGGATGTAGTGTGTGTATTAAAAGAAAAACCGAAAATACCAAAAATAAGAGCATTAAGTGGGTTTTGATTTTATACCTTGAATATGTAAAATATGAGTTTGTAGAGATGTTTAGGACACAAAAACACTGTTGTTGAAGTTATACCTAAACAAAATAAGGTTTGATTTTCATAAAACTTGATGTAAAATGGGGTAGTAATGGTGAGGTAGTAAAAGTGGGTTTGTAAAGTGAGGTAGTAACTTGGGGTAGCAAAAGGGAGGTAGTAAGAGTTTGTGTGTGTTTTTCTTGGAGGCTAAGTTGATGGAATGAGGGTTTTGAGGAGAATAAGAAGTATTTATATGTGGGGCAAAAATGTAAGGTTTCCATGTAATCTCTAAAATACGATGCCAAACTCGAAATTGCAATGCCAGACACGAATCGAGGCCAAATCAAAAATACGAGACTGCTACAAAATTACGAGGTCGTATTACAAATACGAGTTCGTTTTACAATTACGATGCCGACTAACTTTACGAGGTCGTATTCTCGTATTTAAAATTTTAAATTTGACTCAGAATTTTTCATGGTCGACTCACGGGTGTTAAAGTCTCCCCTACTTAAAGGAATTTCGTTCCGAAATTCAAGTTGCGCATTATGTTTCAAGTTCTAGCCACACACCAAGTTTCCAAGCGTTAAGCTACACACTGAGTTTGCAAGTCTCAATTCTACTCATTAAGCTACAAGTATCATGTCACGCATTAAGTTTCAAGCATCGAATCACACAATAAGCATCAAATCACATATTAAGTTTCAAGCATCAAGTTACGCATTACACATCAATCACATATTAAGTTTCAAGCATCAAGTTTCACTCTAAGTTTCAAGTTTACTTACTAAGCTTCATGTATCAAGTTAGGCGAACAAGTGTGGATACTTAAGCTTCATTTGATCTTCTCGTTCCCAAGTAAACTCTGGGCCTCTACGGGAGTTCCAACGAACTTTCACAATAGTATACTTATGTCTTTTGAGCTTTTTGACCTCCCGTTCCATAATCTCAACAGGTTCTTCCTTGAAGCTTAAGTTACTATCTACACGTATTTCGTTTAAAGGAACACTTGTCGTCTCATCAGCTAAACACTTCTTAAGGTTCGATACATGGAATACATCGCGAACATTACTAAGTTCAAGGGGAAGTTTCAAACGGTAAGCAACAACACCAATTCTCTCTGTAATCTCGAAAGGTCCAACGTATCTTGGAGCTAGTTTCCCTCTCTTGATGAATCTAACCACACCTTTCCAAGGCGACACCTTAAGCATCACTCGATCACCGACCTAAAACTCTAAAGGTTTTCGTCGATTGTCAACATATTTCTTTTGTCTGTCTCTTGCCTTCATGATGTTCTCCTTGATCTGAGCAACTCTTTTAGTAGTTTCCATAATGATTTCTGGTCGTATCAACTGAATGTCTCCCACTTCATGCCATGCAAGTGGAGATCGACACTTTCTTTCATACAATGCCTCAAAAGGCGGACACCCAATACTCGAATGATAACTATTGTTATACGAGAACTCTACTAGTGGGAGGTGAGTATCCCAACTTCCCCCAAAGTCGATAACACATGCTCTCAACATCCTCTAAAGTCTGTATCGTCCTTTCACTTTGTCCGTCTGTCTGCGGATGATAGGTTGTGCTCATATCTATGCGCGTTCCCATAGCTTTTTGCATTGACTTCCAAAACCCTGACGTAAATCGGCTATCTCTGTCACATATGACCGATACAGGAACGCCGTGCTTGGCTACAATCTCTTTCAAGTACAATCGTGCATACTCTCTCATCTTATAATCTTCTCGAATGGGTATAAAATGAGCTGACTTGGTCAGTCGATCTACCACAACCCATATTGCATCCTATTCACTACTAGTTCTAGGTAACTTATGAAGTCCATGGTAATACTTTCTTACTTCCATTCGGGAATCTCTGGTTGTCTTAGCAATCCTCCTGGTTTCTTGTGTTCTGCTTTAAGCTTCAGACACGTTAAACACTTGCTCACATAAACCGCCACATCGTTTTTCATTCCTGACCACCAAAATAGATCTCGCAAGTCTTGATACATCTTATCTATCCCTGGGTGAATAGAATATGTCGTTTGATGCGCTTCATCCATTATTAGCTTTCTTAATCCACCATACATAGGTATCCACAATCGGTCACAAAAATACCATCCTCCATCTTCTCTTTGATCGAATTGTTCTGCCATACCTCCCAACCCTTCTCTATCAATATTCTCCTTCTTGTTTGCTTCTACTTGTGCCACAATCACTCTGTCTTTCAGACTGTTGTGTACGGTAATGCTCATAGCTCTAATTCGTCTTGGTCTGACTCTTTCCTTCCTACTCAAGGCATCAGCTACCACGTTTGCCTTCCCTGGATGATAACGGATCTCGCAGTCATAATCGCTAAACAATTCTAACCATCGTCTCTGTCGCATATTAAGATCTTTCTGATTAAAAATATGTTGAAGGCTCTTATGATCTGAGTATATCACACTCTTCGTTCCATATAGGTAATGTCTCCAACACTTCAGCGTAAAAACAATAGCTCCTAACTCCAAGTCGTGAGTCGTGTAATTCTTCTCATGGATCTTTAGCTGTCGAGAAGCATATGCAATAACCTTTCCTCTCTGCATCAATACACACCCTAATCCTTGTCCCGACGCGTCACAATAAACAATAAAGTCATCAGATCCGTCAGGAAGACTTAAGATTGGCGCATTACATAACTTCTCCTTCAGTAGTCTAAAAGCTTCTTCTTGTTTCTCCCCCCAATCAAAACTTCTATCATTGTGTCTCAACAACGTTAGGGGTTGTGCGATCTTTGAGAAATTTTTGATGAATCGTCGGTAGTAGCCAGCTAATCCAAGGAACTGTCTGATCTCTGTTGGTGTCTCCGGCCTTCTCCAATGCTCCACTGCTTCTATCTTGCTGGGATCAACCTCTATTCCATCCTTATTAACTGCATGACCCAAAAACTTCACGTCTTCTAACCAAAATTCACATTTTGAAAACTTTCCGTACAACTTTTCAGTTCTCAAAAGCTCTAACGCTTGCCTTAAATGTACTTCGTGCTCTTTCTTGGTCTTTGAGTAGATGAGGATGTCATCGATGAATACCATAATAAACTGATCTAAATAAGGCTTACATACACGGTTCATGAGATCCATGAAAACAGTAGGCGCGTTCGTCAATCCAAAGGGCATCACTAAAAACTCGAAGTGCCCATATCTCGTTCTAAAAGTTGTCTTTGGAATGTCCTTTTCACGTACTCTCAGCTGATGGTAACCCGAACGAAGATCAATCTTTGAGAAGTACTTAGCGCCTTGCAACTGATCGAATAGCTCGTCAATGCGCGGCAATGGATATCGATTCTTGATCGTTAGTTTGTTCAACTCGCGATAATCAATGCACATGCGAAAGGACCCGTCCTTCTTTTTAACAAATAATATCGGTGCGCCCCAAGGCGAAGAACTCGGTCGAATGAATCCTTTATCTTGTAATTCTTGCAACTGTGTCGCTAGTTCTTGCATTTCGGAAGGAGCCAAACGGTACGGTGACTTAGCTACTGGCATAGCGTTAGGTACAAGATCAATGCGAAACTCGACTTGTCTAGGTGGGGGTAATCCCACCACATCATCGGGAAAAACATCGGAGAAATCACGCATGATAGGAATATCATCTAGCTTGACTACTTTTTCGGTAGCACTCATAAGATGTCAATCGATGGTTTCGGTTCGCTCACCATGAATCTCTAGTACATGCCCATCACTCATAGGTATTCTAAGAATTTTTGAGCGACAAACAATAGATGCATCAACACGGGACAACCAATCCATCCCAACAATAAAGTCAAAGCTACCCATTCCAAACGGAATCAAGTCAATGTAAAACGAATAGCCCTCAAGAGTAAGAATACATTTAGGCACTACACGATCTAGTCTAGCCAGTTGACCACTAGCTACCTCTATCTCATAATAAGTATGCAAGTAACATGTTGGCACATTTAAGTTACACAAAAAGTTAGTAGACACGAAACTATAGTCTGCTCCAGAATTGAATAACACAGTAGCATCATGATCGTTTAGAAGAAATGTACTAGTAACAACGTTAGGATCATTAGCAGCTTCCATAGCATTTAAGGCAAAGACCCGACCTCTTGCTTGTTGTCCTTGGTTTGCTCTTGGTGGAGGTGGACCGACAATCTGAAGTTGGTTAGGGTTCGTTGCTGCTGGGGCTGGCTGACTGTTAAGTCGAGGACATAGGTTACGGTAGTGATCAGTGCTCCCACACTCATAACAAGCCCCTCGGTTGCCTTGAAGGTTTCTGGCATTAGGTGGGATGACATTCAATGGTACAACATTCAATGGTGCTGCTTGAACTCGTAGTGCTCTACAATCTCTTGCAAGATGGCCAAACTTTTGACAGTTGAAACAAGTTTTACATGGTGAAGTCGCCAGATGGTGCAGATTACACTTGCCACATAGAGGGTGCTGGCCAACATAACCCTTCTGGCCCATCTCAGCCGCTGCATACACTCTTCCCACTCTTGCTCTTTTGTCTCCTCTGAATTCCCTCCTCTTACTCGTCTCCACCAACTCCCTTCTCTGGCTTCCTCCCCTACTTAGAATACCACTTCTTACTAGTTCTTCAGTCAGACTTCCTGCCTTGCTCACAACATCTCGAATAGTGGTCGGTCCAGCAGTCACCACTTGCACACGAACATGTGGTTCTAACCCAGCAATATACTTCTCAATCCATTTTGGCTCAGGATCCACCAGGTGGGGAATCAATCTAGATAACTCATAGAATATACTAGGGTAGCCAACAAAGTCTGCTCCAACCATCGTAAGCTGAAGGAACTCAGTCTGCAATTTTTGTAACTCGTGGACAGGGAAAAACTCTGCTTGCATCAGATCCTTGAACTCCTTCCAAGACATAGCCAAGGCTGCATCTCTTCCTCCTCTGCCGCGGATCTCATTGTTCCACCATGACAAAGCATCAGACACAAAACATCCAGCAACATAAGTAACTCTCTGATCATAAGTGCAGTGACTCATAGCAATTACAACCTCCATCTTCTCCATCCACTGGAGATAAGCAGTTGCTCCACCCTTCCCATCAAAATCAATAGCCTTGCAGTTGAGGAAATCTTTGTAGGTACATCCTTGGCGGTATCTTGTATTGCCATTCTCCCTAACAATCGCTTCGCGCTCAGCAACAACAATGACCTCATCTCTGACTTGCTCTGCCTCTTGAACCACCGCTTCTTGTCTTTCCACTTTAGCTTCATTTCTGGCTCGTTTTTCTCCATTTCCAATGTTAACTCCCAGTATGGCTGCCACTTGAGCCGCAAGGGTCGGCAATAGTGCCGTAAGCTGCTCAGCTAGGGTTCCATTCGGCTCTTGAACCTCCACATGTTTTCCACGAGCACCTCGGCCACCGTGGCCGCCACGACCACCTCTACCACTACAACCACCACGGCCACCACCTTGGCCTTCTTGAGTTTCGGCGTTAGCATTTGCTCTAGTTCGCACCATTTTTCCTATATTAGGAAAAGACGTTATCGGCATTAGATCAAGGAAATAGTCGTTCGTGACATCATTTACGCACTCTCAAACACACCCGTGTTAGCTTTTTACAATTCTAGACATTTATGCATTCATAACTTCACACAAGCTCAAGAATTCAAGTATCACAATTTCATGTTAAACAATATCATCAATGCCAGTCATGTAGTACAAGGTAATATCATAATTAAACATTCATTAATCAAAACAAACGGGCAAGTCGAATCTGACCTCTACATCCAACCCACCATTCATGTATATATACAGGGTGTACCAGCGACTAACCCTCCAGATGTCCGGTAAATTAGATGCATCGATCAAATTGCAACAGCTAAAGTGCGGTCCGAATCTAACACCTACATCCGTTGCACTAGTAGTGTATGTATACAGGGTGTACCAGCGGCTAACCCTTCACACCCCTAGTACATCTAATGCAAGGTCAGATCACGGTACTAGTATGCTCTCTAGGTATTGGCAAGGTATGTATACAGGGTGTACCAGCGGCTAACCCTCCACCCAACCAACACCCATTAAGCAGCCCAGGGTTGCTACCACACTCTAACCATCGGGGCGCGATCAATGTTGCTAACAACTCCATAGGCACATATACCACACGCGAAAAGTTGATCAGGCTTTTCTGTGATGATATATCGCCATACTTTGTCGCTAACAACGCTTCATTTCGCTGGGGACATAAGAATAATAATAACCAACAATCTCCAACGTCTCCTCCTCAAGTTCAAGTCACAATTTCGACCGGCACAAGCACACCTACGAACTCCTACATATAGCAAAACATTCCTTGATTCCTAAGTGGCTAAGTAGCATGGTACTAAATGCACAAGATCATACAACTCAATATATATGAATCATCAAATCATACGTCACATAAAGAAATCACATAAGGTTTACTTGAACAAGATGCACACATAATTCCTATTATGCATGCTACGTAAGGTTCATAGGTTATAGTCTAGGCAAAACCACCTAATTCTCTATAACCACGGCTCTGATACCAATCTGTCACACCCCAACTAAGGCGGAAAACTCGGTCAGCGACGCATAGTACACGCGCCATGGATATTTTGTAGAGTAGCTACATGAATACTTAAATAACACACATTTCATAGAATTGAAACATAAATCCAACATAGAGTTAAGATCCAAAGTAAAACATAGATAAACTCCCATACAAGGGATTAACACTTAGGAATAATGCCATAGTCTAAACATATGACAAACATAACAAAACATAAGATATGCAGCTCCAAAACCCTACTCTGGTCTGCTACAGGTCACCATGCTATGCCCCTTAGCCACCTCTAATGCGATTCACATGTTCACCTAAAAGGATACTTAAAAACGTCAACACAACGGTTGGTGAGTTCGTAGGTTTTGTAAACAAGTATCAAGTATGGTGCCAGGTCGAAATATCATCAAGATTCACACAACAATATGGCTATCAACTTACTTATGATAACAAGAATCAAGTATGTCTATGCCACCAGCACTTACGGTATACTAGGCCTAAGGTGCAAGTATCAAGTATCAAGTATCTGGTGCCTCCAACTCCACCATAAGTATCAAGTATCAAGTATGTGGTGCCTCTAACTCCACCATAAGTATCAAGTATCAAGCATCTCAAACTCCCACATAAGTATCAAGTATCAAGTGTCAAGTGTCAAGTATCACAGTGCACATCATACAGTACAGTCAAATAGCCATAAATGATGATAGACACAAAGTCACGAGTATCCTTCCACCCCAAAACATATAAAAAGATGGGCTACAAAACTCACCTGACTGCTAGCAACAAGATCAAGCTACACAAGATATCAGAAAGCAAGTAACCGGTACGCAATCAATTTGTTACAAGTTATCACAATTAAGTATTCATTCAATATTGGTAAACGTGCTCAAAATTGTCGCCAAGTGTTGACCAAATTGTCCAAAAGCATACTAGTTTGACTTTGACCAAATTTTACAAGTTTGACCAAAGTTGACCAAATCACGAGTTTGACTAAGTTGACCAAATCGACTATAGTTGAACAAAGTTGACTAAACCGACCAAAGTTGACCAAAGTTGACTAAATCGGGGTAGTAATCGAAGTCCGAGGTCTCAATTGAAATACGAGGTCTTAAATTGATCTTGGGGTCTTAAATTGAATTTGGGGTCTTATTTCACTAAAAGACAAAACTGAATTAAGAAGCTAGATTTAAGAGGCTAAACTTTGTTCAAAACCTCACTTTTGAACAAAGTTTATGAAAAGTATACAATAATTATTATATCTCTTGATTTTGTTAACGAAATCATACGAAACTTTGAAAAAAGTTATAATATATGTTTCTAAACGTTTTGGACGTAAAAAGTTTGATACTTGGCGGGTGTAGTGTGTGTATTAAAAGCAAAACCGAAAATACCAAAAAGAAGAGCATTAAGTGGTTTTTGATTTTATACCTTGAATATGTAAAATATGAGTTTGTAGAGATGTTTAGGACACAAAAACACTGTTGTTAAAGTTATATCTAAACAAAATAAGGTTTGATTTTCATAAAACTTGATGTAAAATGGGGTAGTAATGGTGAGGTAGTAAAAGTGGGTTTGTAAAGTGAGGTAGTAACTTGGGATAGCAAAAGGGAGGTAGTAAGGGTTTGTGTGTGTTTTTCTTGGAGGCTAAGTTGATGGAATGAGGGTTTTGAGGAGAATAAGAAGTATTTATATGTAGGGCAAAAATGTAAGGTTTCCATGTAATCTCTAAAATACGATGCCAGACTCGAAATTGCAATGCCAGACACGAATACGAGGCCAAATCAAAAATACGAGACGACTACAAAATTACGAGGTGGTATTACAAATACGAGTTCGTTTTACAATTATGATGCCGACTAACTTGACGAGGTCATATTGTCGTATTTAAAATTTTAAATTTGACTCAGAATTTTTCATGGTCAACTCACGGGTGTTACAACAGTCGAGAGATGTTTTTCGTCAATGAAGCTTGTAAAGACGGATTTGCAAAATCGAATTGGTGATATGTTCTTTAACTCATGTTTGATTTGTTCGGTAGAAAGAGAAGCACTTGCCAATGTGACGAATGAACAAATCATTGAAAGCTTTCTAAAGATGGGTACTCGCAAAGGATAATTGCAATTTGGTTATCTTAGTTTAATGAAACTTACTTTTGTTAGTAGCTTCATGATGATATTATACTATGTTTAGCCTTTTTTGAGCACTTTTAATGTTTTTTTGTCATGTTTGTATGTTGATTTTTGGTTGTTTTAGTACTATTTGTAGTGATTCTTTACTGCTGTTTTTACAACAGTTTTTAGTGCTATTTGTATGTTGTTTGTATCATGTTTTAAGTAGTTTTAGTGCTGTTTTCGGTGTTGTTTGTATGCTGGATTTGAGTTGTTTATAGTGTTATTTGTATGCTGAATTTTGTCTTGTTTTCGTGCTGATTTAAGGTTATTCAAGTGAGGTTTTGGTGCTGTTTATAGCTATTTTTTTGTTGTTTGAATGCTGATTTGACTATTTGAGGCTACTTAGATGAAACTATTCGACGAAGCTAAAAAAATTTGCCCCCACCATCTCAATGTTTTGGATCCGCCACTGCATGCGTCACATGCTTGTAATGTCTTTGGACTCAAAAATCTTTTGGTAAGTTCAACCTTTATTTCATGCACGAACTTGTAAAAAATGTTTATATCATGCAAAATGCATACGTGGCAACTTATACCAGCTATGTGGCACCCCATATTAGCTGCTACGTGTAAGTTTTTGATTAGTCAGCCATGCTTTTTGCATGATATAAACATTTTTTACTAAGTTCATGCATAAAATAGAAGTCGGACTTAGTTCATACACATTATAACTTTTTGGGCATAGTTAGTTACATTTTGACGCACTAAGCCCTTTTAAAAACTCGACTTTGGAATACCCCAATATCTTAAAAAAGAAATTTTACAAAAAAAAGCATCATGAGATGATTCATATATAAGTCCACACAACTACACCTACACCCCTGGATGGTTGAGTCGGCTATTACATCTGGTCTCGTCATCCATCACATTTCACTCTAAATAGGGTTTGTAATATTTTAAATAAATACTTTGAAACAAATCTAATAAAGTAAAAAGATACTCTCAATCACTTATATGTGTAATACAATTAAGTTATATAAAGGAAAGGAGATTTAAAAAATAAATAAATAAATAAATAATTAAATAAGACATCTGTGTCATCCTCTAGCACCACCACAATTAGAACACATCACCACTTTTTCTATAAGTTATAAACACATGTTATTATACTATAAAAGTTTATAAATGTCTAAATATATATGACATTTCGACTAACTATGTATAAAAAGATGGATAGTTTTACAAAACCAACTAAGTTAATTAAACGTAAAGTCTTCATTTCTCTTACACCATAAATAGCCACCTCTTTGATCGGGAACTTGAACTCCAAATATTGTTATTATAAACTACTTCTCTTTTAAGTATCTTACACTATAAACAGAAGACTTTTCTCTCATTCAAAAATCTCTCCATCTATTGGCATTCCACAAATCTATACTCACCTCTCCCCTAATAATAAGGGTAGAGATTCCTCAAGTTATTCCAACTTAAAGGGTAAAGTTGGGAGGATTTTGTCTCTTGATTCGAAATCAAGGGTTAAGATTAAAATAACTATATCTATACTATATTATAAAGCAAATTCACTTTTCAACTTTCAACATTCAATTTCAACAATATACACATATTAATGCATGATGACCATACTTCAATGCATACAACTTTCTCTCTCCTCCATAAATCATTTTATTCCTTTAATTATTTCAAAATCTTTTATCTCAAAAACCGTACATCGATAAACTATAAAAATTATATGGGTGTTCTTAAAATTTCATGCTCTTTCATTAGTGATGTCATTCGATATACTTTCGACGAATTTTTAAATCCGAGGGTGGAGCCCATACGACTAAGACATTTGGCTATGACACTCTATGACATATAACCTCCTATGACCTATCACACTTTATGACCTATTAACCTCATCATTTTATCGCCGTAACGCACGAGTACTTGCTCTCGTAAATATTAAATCTTGACCCTTGATTTTAATTTAAGGTTCGTGATCTTCCTAATTTTACCCCTCAAGTTAATAGTAACTTGAGGGAATTCTCATCCTAATAATAATCATAATCTTGAATTCTTGAAAGTTCTATGTAAAAAAAAAGTTACTTTGATTTAAAAGCACAAGGATTGAAAGTGAAAAAATACCAACTTTAGAGAAAAAAAAAACAATTTACTCAAAAAAATTGTTAAATAAAGAAAAATATATAGATTGTTCTTACTAACTAATTATATATTTCAGGTGGTAAATTTGGTATGATTTTTTATGGAAATACTCTATATATGTCATTGGTAAGCTTAAAAGATCATATATATATATATATCCCTAAACCGTTAAATATCAAAAATCCCACTATTAAATTTTGAAATTATCAAAATTACCGAAATGATTAAATTAAATCAATATATAACATTAAAATCCTTAAGTTATTACATGAAATTTTCAAATTATAATTCTACCTTTTTTATTTATTCCCTAATTACATTGTATAGAGCTCAAACCAATAAAAGCACACAAACATACAACTACTTATAAAACATGTTTTATATTAGACCTCCTTATTGACAAGCATCTCACACATGAAGGGGAAAAAAAGAGGGGGGGGGGGGTACTAGGGACACACCTTCATGAAACATCTGATAGACTTTGGACCATGATGTGTAAAATCGAGTTATAAAATTTTTAAACTAGAAATATCTAATTATCGACTACTACATACTTATGGGCCGTGGACCCAACCGTATATAGTATAGATTAAAGGTAAGACCAGGTCGAACACAGGGACTGATTAAGAATGAGCGAGTTTAATGTAGCTTTAAAAAGAGGTTTGGATTTTAAAGACTCCCGTCATATTGGATTTTGAAAAAGTTAGTTGATTAAAGAAATTAGTAATCCCGAAGAATTAAACGAAAGAGAATTGTATTTTATCAAGATTTGTTAAAGTATCATCTACTTCGACTCCATGACACACCTTATTTAGGTTGCATTTAAGTTTAAACCATTTCAATATATTGATTTGATAACGAGGTTAGACAAAGAACTCACTAGTTGGCCACCTAGCTTATTACCCTATCCGAACCCATTACCAATTGTTCAATCCCTAAGATCCGGTTACCACCTTCTCTATCAAGACCTACTGAATTAACTAATTTTATTTGTTATTTTAAACAATTTCGTCTTTCGATTTTACCAAACCGTTAACACTTTGAATTTTATTATCCACCATTGTTTATCAACTCGTTACCACAAGTTAATACCTATTAATTGTACCCAATGATGAGCGTCCATTTTGTGATAAAAACCCCTAGTGAAAGGCTTCATTTCTATGCCTAAATGAGTTAATATTCCGGAACTCTTGGTACTTAATGAAATGTACGTTTATGCAGGTTCACGGAAGATGTGAGAGAGGGTAAATGGCATCAAGTAACTCAAGAAGGAAGCCTATGAAGATTACAAGACACAAGGAAGTGATTCGGAGCTGAACGAAGACACGAGAGGTGCAACACACCATCGCCGCTAGCTACATGCCATGACTGTAGTGTAGGAGTATATCTAAGTAGTGACTCACAAGTACACAAACCTTGAAATGTGAAATGCCTTGCTAGTAGCTAGTAGTTCTGATTGCTATACAAACCTTAATTAAGTGCTTAACTAGTCAGTAGAAAGTAGTAAGATTGAGTTATAAGACATGCGGAAGTATAGAACTGTTTTAGAGGTAAAACTAATTATCTCGCCTCTAGCTATAGCTTACTGATTTTGTCTAAAGCTTTCTCAAAACATTTTGCATGACTATTCTTTCAAATGATTTCAATATTGTAGATTACTTTAACACTTAAGATGTCCACTCATCAATTGTGTTATCTTTCTTGGACTATTTGCTTGGGGACAAGCAAAGACTTAAGTGTGGGGGTATATGATGAGTGTCCATTTTGTAATAAAAACCCTAGTGAAAGGCTTCATTTCCATGTCTAAATGAGTTAATATTCTGGAACTCTTGGTACTTAATGAAATGTATGTCTATGCAAGTTCACGGAAGATGCGAGAGAGGGTAAATGGCATCAAGTAACTCAAGAAGGAAGCCTATGAAGATTACAAGACACAAGGAAGTGATTCGGAGCTGAACGAAGACGCGTGAGGTGCAACAGGAGCCACCAGCGCCGCTGGCCCAGTAAAGCCCAGAACCAGCGTCGCTGGTCAGTCCAATTCAGCAGCCGACTTTCACCTCTATATAAGTCGATCTAACCGTCAAAACCCTAAACAGAAAGCCGATTCAGCAGCCCTAGCCGCCCAACAACACCACTAGGCCGATCTTGCAGATTTCCAGAAGGTTTTGGAGCCTTTAACGCCTTCCAATCTTCATCCTCGGTCTAGATCTAGCTTTTCTATTTCTCTTATTTTGTTTGAACTATGTCTTTCATATTTTCAGACTTTGTTATTCCATTAATAATGCTAGGCTAAGGGCTGAATACTTGTTTGGAATCAATGTCATCATGTAGACGTTTACTATTTTAATGTGTTTGTTAGTTTACTATTGGAGTGTAATTTTTACTGTTCATCATAGATCCATGTTTATTAGTAGTTCATGTTGCTATTGCTTTTATATCTGAACATGTTGATTTAATTCTGATGATTGTCTATGGTCATACACTAGGATTAACATGCTAGGACAGAAAACAACTAGTTGGTCTTTAACTAGAAGTAAAAAGTGATTCACTAGTAACTAAGGGATCCAGAACCATAGTAACTAGGGTGAATTGAACACGATGCTTAATAATACCAGACGCGATCTAACGAGAATCCGAGCCGTGATGAAGTTTCCAACAGTCTAACAAACCACTTAAATAAGTATTTGGTCGTACCATAAGATCTGAGATGTCCAAACAAGTATTTTAATTTAACTACTGTTATTTGATTTTCTTTCTTATTTTTAGATTAAGCCTCTCGCTACTAGCGGTGTGGCTTAGATTTACTTTTCAGTCGTTAATTAGTTAAAATAGGAAATCGTGACAAACCCACAACCATTAGAATTACACATAGGCTTAGATTAGGTAGTGCAACGCGTCCCTGCGAACGATCCTGTAGCTTATCACTAGACTATACTACATCAACCGGGTTCGTTGCCCGTAAGTGTGGTTTTGTTTAAGTTAGTTACTTGTACAACATTATAAATTTAAAGACCCATAAAACAAACACACATCAATTCTTTTTTGGCGCCGCTTCCAGGGACGTGACGCAATCTTTAGTTTAAGTAGTGTAATTCGACCCTATTTTGTGTTTCGGCACGAGATAGTTACTTTTCAGTCTTGCATTTTAGGTCAATTTAGGTCTACTTAGTAAAATTAGGTCATATTAGGCGTAGTTAGTACTTTCATTTTCTTAAAATCAAAAATCCAAAAAAATATTTTCTTTTCATCATTTTTAGTGTTTAAGTTAATTAGTTTGCATTTTAGTTAATTTAGGCTCCATTTTTCTTAGAAGTTACTAATCGTTTGCATGTTTTCTTGTTTGTTTTCATTCTTATTTTCTTTTCTTTAGATTTGGTTTAGTTTGTTTAGTTTGAGAGAGGAGCATTGAATCAGAACTGATTTGAAATTCACATTCTGGAGATGGAAAGGAGCATCCTCAATACAAAAACACGAGAAGAATTCATGACAGAGCACACCAGCGCCGCTGGGAAGGACAAAGCAGCAAACCGATCATTACCGGCGAGTCTCTGCAATAAGTAAAATGGCGAATCACAATTACGAGATGGATTTGTGTCAAAACCTGCCAAATCATTTTGGCGAGTTATGACTATAGCTGAATCATAACACAAATTGTACAGAGAACGACTACAAGATGTGTCGTTTTTATTTATTAAACATAATATTATTGTCTTTAAAACATAACTTCTACAATAATATTAACTTCAAATTACATAGGAGCTTATTTTTATTTATTAGTGCCAGACTCTTGAACGATCCATACGAGTTTCCTACTTTGCTCCATGAAAATCCAACATACTAGTTACCTGAGAAATACATGCTAAAACGTCAACATATAGTTGGTGAGTCATAGGTTTATCATATCAACATAGTTAATGGATCACAAGGTTTTCATAATATATATATATATATATAGATAGATACTATAGCACTGAGCTCCCAATACCGAAGCTTAACGACGATATAGTTACCCCATGCGTAGTACTTTCATCCTCAAGTACTATGGATCAAATAATTGTACACCCGCTTGATCATGCCGATCAAGTTAGCACTACTAACTCGGGTGGGGGTGTCAAACCCAATAGATCTATTCACAACTACTCGCACTTAAGTCCATAGCTAACGGTATTGAAATAGGGGATTTGATAGGATGAGAAACAACTCAGACAATATATAGTAACAAAGTACTTGTGTCCAATCTTAAAACAAAGAAAAATAATGCATGTATTCTCACACCAAAATGAAATATTTAAAAGGGGGCTATGAACTCACCTTAGAATAGTAACGTAGTTGTGACGATGTCTGAGTTACGAGCTTCCTAAATGCATTACAAGGTCTCGTAAATAACATGACACTTTTATATCTTTAAGGATGTATCTAGTTATCTCTTGTTTGTCAAGTATAGTCTCCACATGAAGTTGTTATATCTATTATGTAAATTTTTGTACAAAACTATTCATGTCTTTTGAAACTAATTCATCACAATATTTTCAGGAAGTTATTTATGATCATTATTATATCAAGTAATATAAGTCTTACATTCGTTATTTAGTCAAATTAGCTATCATGGACAACAATATTTTAGCACGTCCTATAATTCCATGTAATTAAGAATATTTAATTCGTGATGTATAGACCTTCTTATAATCTGTAAGAGTCTGTCCCTTCCTACTATCTAGTCATTTCGATTTCGGCCTGAATATGTGTACATAGGTGCTAGTTCCTAAGTATTTTATGCTCGTTTTAACTTCCAGAATAGGTGTTGATAGGTCCAGAAGTCACGTGAATCGAGTTGACAATAATACGTTAGTTAAGGTGAATCGCGCTTACCACAAAAGGGTTTACAGGAGGTATACTTGTGATGACTTCGTAACTTGTCGGGGTCGAACAGCTCCTAAAGTGACCAGACGAGCCTATAGTAAGAAGTTCGAGTTCAGCTATATATTTAATGATATGGAAAAGTTTAAAGGTGAAGAGTTTTGGGTATACTTACGAGAGTTAACTAAGCCGCGAAACCCCTCTAGTAGGACTCGAAACCTTGTAGCGGAATGTTACTAACCCGTAGTTAAGACAGCCAAAAACATAACCTTGTATTAACTAACTTTTATGGTCATGGTGATAGTGATTTAGTAGTATTTTGTGCTGTAATTTTTCTGGTCCTAAAATAGTAAAGAGACAGAGCTATATGCTTGTTTAAATGTGTTCAAATGGTAAGTGATAGATTATATATTGTAACCTACCCTATTGTTGCGTGGATCGTAATAAGATATGATTCGTTATGTCAAGAGTGCGAAATCCTCTTGAGATAACTAGATTGCTATTGCCTTTTATTGATTAATAAGCAATTAATCAACCTAGGGATGTGCACGAGCTTGTAGTTCGTGTTGGAGATCACACGAGCTACAATTTGCCTTAATTCGTAAATTCGTGAACAATTCTCTCAAAAGATCTCCCTAATTTCGTAGATTAGGTTTATACTAGAAGGGATTGGGTTCGTGTGGGCTTCGGCCTTAATCAAGGATTAAGCCCGAAATAAACAACAACCAATCTACCTCGTGCTGACGTCAGCACGAGGGTAATCCCATGTGCTGATGATGTCAGCACGAGGGACGTGCCTTTGATCCTTTGTTTGACTTCCTTTCGGACTAGCTTGAAATCTAGCGCAAAGACAAACAGCGAACATAATATCTGGACGCGAAGCAGTCAGATACATCAATGAGCCAATAATAGCATGATAATAAGTTGGATCCACAAGTTCATCTTTCGGATCAAGAACTCCTAAACCATGATTTTGCTGAATAGGAGTACCATATGTCTTGGATTCTAACATTTGAAACCTCTCCAAGATGTCATCGACATACTTAGACTGGTGAATAAAGAATCCATCTTTCCTTTGATCAACTTGCAGTCCGAGGAAAAATTGAAGTTCCCCCATAGCACTCATTTCAAATTCATTTTTCATGCTCATTTCAAACTCTTTACACATCTTTATATTAGATGAACCAAAAATGATATCATCCACGTAAACTTATACAATTAGATAATCTCGCTTCTTCCACTTGATAAACAATGTGCTATCTATCGATCCTCTTGTAAAACCATTTGTCAACAAATGTGTCGACAACTTTTCATACCACACTCTGGGTGCTTGATGCAATCCATAAAGAGCCTTATCCAGTCGATATGCTCTTCTTGGATAGTTCGGATCTTCAAACCCCGGTGGTTGGTGAACATATACTTCTTCTTTAACTTCACCGTATAAGAAGGAACTCTTAACGTCTAACTGATACACCTTTATACCTTTCAAACTTGCATAGGCTAAAAATAACCTTATAGCTTCAATCCTAGCAACTGGTGCAAAAGTTTCGTTATAGTCATATCCTTCTCGTTGTGCAAACCCCTGAACAACCAAACGTGCCTTATTTCTGGTAACAACCCTTTGTCATCTCGTTTCCATTTATATACCCAACGAGTTCCAATCGGTTCTTTACTTCTAGGCACATCTACTAACTCCCATACTCCAAGTTTTTCAAATTGAGCTAATTCTTCTTGCATAGCTTCAACCCAACATGGATCTTGAAGTGCTGCCTTAACATTCTTAGGTTCTACTTGTGAAATGAAACCAGAATATAAACACTCAGTTATCAATCCAGTTTCTTTCACTTCACAAAACAAACTAGTCAGTTCCTTATTCAACTGATTTCTAGTTCGAACAGGTTCTGTAGCATTACCAAGAATATTTTCAAATGGATGATCCTTATTAACTTGATATTGAGGAACCGAATCAACATTCAGACTTTCTCCTAAATTTGTTCTAATCTGAAACTCAGGAGAGCTAAAATCATCTTCTGATTCTTCAGAAATAGGATCATCAACAGGCAGTGAAACCTTTGACGGAGTAAGTGGTGTAGTGTTCTCGGGTTCACTATCATCTGAATCTATTGGCTTATTGTCCTTACCACTTTTATCAACAATAGTAGTAGACTGAACTTTGGTTGGAGTAGTGATGACATTTCGAGTAGGCGGAGATGTAGGAGTATTATCCATGTGATCTCTTAAAATAATCACATCGTCCACTGTTTCAGGATCTGAATAAGAAGCAGGACCGTGTAGTGAACGAAATACATTGTCATAATCGAAATTCTTGCTAGTTCCAGAATGAATAGCGGGCTTATGACTGACAATCTTGACCTTTGTACCCAAGTCAACTTTGCCTGTCTGCTTGTTATAAACCCGTTGAATTGATGTTCCCGGTTTATAACCCATGAAAAATCCCTCTTCAACCTTTGGATCAAACTTTGACTGAGGTAGATATTTCAAGAATGTACACGGTACACCAAATGGTTCAACATTCTGTAAATTCGGTTTCTTCTTATGTAGAAGCTCATAACATGTCTTGTTATGACGCTTGACTACAGTAACCCTATTTAAAATATGACAAGCTGTATTCATTACCTCCCCCCAAAACATAGTAGGAAGCCCTGAATCTGCAAGCATAGTTCTGGCTGTCTCAATTAGAGTCCTATTCTTTCTTTCAGCAACTCCATTCTGTTGTGGTTCATACTGTGCACTGAATTGATGTTGGATTCCTTTGGACAAACAAAAGACTTCCAATGCATTATTCTTAAATTCAGTTCCGTTATCACTCCTGATTCTCTTAATGCGAACTCCATAAATATTTTCAGCTTCGACAAAGAAATTTATCAAAATCTGTGGAGTTTCATCTTTCGATTTAAGAAAGAATACCCATGAGAATCTCGAGTAGTCATTAGTAACCACCAAACAGTAATACATCCCACCGATACTTCTTACATTCACTGGACCAAATAAATCCATGTGAAGTAACTCGAAAGGATTGGCAATAGAATTTTCTTGTTTTGGTTTATGCGCAGACTTTTGTTGTTTACCTTTCAGACAAGGTACACATTTGTCTTCCATTCCAAACCGTTTCATGGGAACACCGTCAACCAAACCATGTTTGACAATGTCTTTCACCTTTCGAAAATTGATATGTCCCATTTTTCTATGCCATAGTAAAGATTTAGATTCGTTTGCTTTCGATAACAAGCAAACAGACTCCTTTAGATCATCAACACCTAACACAAGGCCATAGATGTCTCTCTTCCTAGGAGCTTTTAGCAGGATCCAGTCTTCAGGAATAGCATATCCTAGTTTCAGAATAAGTGCTTCTTTCTCAGTAAAATGGACATTGTTACCTTTGTCACAAATCTGAGAAATACTCAATAGATTATGTGCTAACTGTTCCACATAATTGACTTTTTCCAGCGTAATCTTCTCATTGATAACATCACCTTGGCCCGAGATGTTGCCGCCCTTGGGACCTGTGAAACTAACATAAGAACCATTTACATCTTCATAATTAGACAACACATTCTTATCCCCTGTCATGTGCCGAGAGCATCCACTGTCAACATAACAAAGACTAATAGGCTTCCTTGGTTCTCCCTGCACATCAAACAATAAGATGGTTAGTTTCTGAAGGGAACCCAAACCTTTTGAGGGTTAGGTTTTCCGAATTAATCTCTAATGATTAATTCGGTCCAATATCCATCGCTCTGTAATGGAGCCTTGGAAGAAGATGGTGTCACAGACTGTTTCTTAGCTGAAGTGAAACGAGTCTTAGGAGGAGAATTCCTTGGTGAGTGAGTACCAAATCTAGGTTGACTCCTTAATCGATCATAGAATTTAGACGAACTATTAATTCTAGAAGGAGGTGATCGATTTTGCTGAGCCATCTTCCTAGGTGAATTACTCCTTTCAGGTGTACGAGAACGACTTAGACTTCCACTACTAAAAGTAGTATTCTGTGAAGGTCCCTGTCGTTTTGGTGTCTTAGATCTATTGTCATGAGCAACAATGTCTGAGTCACTAGATGCTCTAGAGGACATACCCTTTTCTGGACATCTTCTTTTCCTATTAGGACAACAACTATAAACATGACCTACTTCATAACAATAAAAACAGGATTTTTTAGCTCTTGCTTTCTTTGCTTTAACATCAAACTCAGCTGAAGTCATGCCTAAACATTCCTTAAGTTCATTTGTGGCTGACTCTTCTTTTGATAAACCAGTTGACTCACTTTTATCGGAAAAGTGTACTTTCTTTTGAGAATTCTTATGAGTCGAGTATGGAGTTAAGGGGACTCCACTGGATGTAGATTCATCCTTATTCCATACTTTATCAATCTTGTCTTGATCTATCTTTTCAAAATCAATTTCAGTGGATGTAAAAACAGTGTCACGTCCCTTCATTGTAAAATATTTAATACTCTTATCAACAGGACAAGTTGAATTCACTTAGCTAGACCCTATAGGAGCACTAGCATCATAAACTCCATTTTTAGGATCTACTGGTCTGACAAAAGAACTTTCCAGCTTATGTTTCTTGTTAAGCTCTTTTATTTTATCAATTGAGCTTTTAGAGCTTTAAGGGGTCTTAAGATCAACATTTTGATTTTCTGAGACAATTGGAGAAATTTCACCAATATCAACCTTCTCAGAAAGCTGTGTTAGAGACTCTGTGTAATTATATTTAAATGGACCTCTAACTTCTTTATAATTCAAACCTAAACCACTTTTATCTTTTGAATCCCGTGGTACAGGCTTTTGCATCTGCATTGATCTTATTAACTCAGGTCCCCTAATTTGGTCCAATCTTGCATTAAGCTTAACTATCTCCAGTTTTGCATCAACTAATTCTTTCTCTTTCTTAGAGAAGTCTTCAGTTAGTTGAGCATATTGTTCATTTCTCACGTTTTCCATTAAAACTGACTCTTTTAATTTTTCTTTCAAGGCAAGAATATCCTTATCAAATGCACGAATCTTATCTTGATAAAGACTTTCTTGTTTTACCAAACCAGAATTTTTGGCAAACAAAGAGTCGTTTTCTTTCTTAAACATGGAGTTTAGGCTAGTTAAATTAATAACAGACTTATTCAGAATAAACACCTCAAGTTTTAAGTCTGACACCATTTTACATACATCAACAATAGAAAACAAAGAACACGATACCTTCTGATCTGCAGCCTTGCAATCTGCCATGTATGCAACAAAGTCTTTAGTTGTCATACCTTCAGGTATCACGAAGTTCTTCATTTGATCTTCAATGCTCTTCTTGGAAATGTCATCAACAGATATAGATGACTCTTCCATTTCTTCAGGTGCTTTCACAGCTGTCATGGGTTTACTCTCAGATCTCACAGTCTCATCAACATTACGTACATTCTGCTTAACTATCTCAGATGCACTTTCTTCACTTGAGTATACAGCATAATCAATTATTGCAACTACCTCATCATATAATTCTACCATGTAGGCATGATTCGAGGTATCATCAGATTGTGTATCCCATTGATAAGTACCATCCGGATTCTGAACAATAATGGCCTTTGACTCCAAAAATGGTGACGAAACTGGCTGTTGTGGAGTAGTAGGAAATGTAATCATTGCTTGAGTTTTCTGATTACTTGGAGTAATACCGCCTTGATTGAATTCTGACGACCAGCAACGGTATTATCAATCCTCTTAGGTCGTTGACACTCTCGTGCAAAATGACCAAATCCATCGCAATTGAAACATTTCACCTTGGATTTGTCAAAACCCTTAGTGCCATTTCCTATAGGTCTCCTAATTCTCTGAGTGAATCTTCTGACCTTAATAGTGAGCATAGCTAGCTGTCATTGTAGATCCATTTCTTCCAAATCATCAGGATCTATCTGATTGTAATCCTCATCAATCACTGCAGGATCAGTAATCTTTCCTCCAATAAATGCTTCATGAGCATTACAAAAGGCTGAGTAAACACTCATTCTACCTTCTGCAGAACTCATACTCACCGGCATAGAGTGAAAAGATTGTACATTGCTCTTGACATTCGTATTTGCATTGTCATAAGCAACATATCCAGCAAGACCTTCATCATCTACTATTGGTGTAGCTTTAGCACCACTTAGAAATGTATTGTTCCCCGAGCTAGAACTTGCTAAATGAACAGACTTAGCATGATACAATGATGGATCTTTAGTGAAATCCGAGTGTGTATCTTTAATCCTTTTCTTCATATCTCTGTTCTTAAGCTTGGAAACCACATTCTCAAAGTCCCATGAGCTATATTCTTGATCATCTTGAAGTTGATGAACATAATCAGTCCATGTCTTAGGTAGTGAGTCCAAAAACTTATCAACTAGCTCAGTTTGAGGATAAACAACCTCAAAATATGACAACTCAGTAGTCAAATGACTAAATCGAGTAATAATCTCATCATGAGATTCTCTTTTATGTCCATTGAAAGCTTCATATTGGCGCTTCAGAAGTTTGATACGATTTTTCTTCAAGGTTACATCGCCCTCACAATATCTTTCAAGAGCGTCCCATAAATCCTTTGAAGTAGTGTATTTCTTGAACAAGTGTACACTATCTTGAGGTAAGGCCATAGTAAGAGTGGACAAGGCCTTTCCCTCAATTGCGTATCTTTTTCGTTCTTTAATCGGCATATCAGCATAAGTATACCTACCGATCACTCCATTCTTCTCATAAGAAGGCCAATCAAAACCTTGAGTTATCACAAGCTACATGTCCATATCAGTGAGACGAATGTAGTCTTCAAATCGTCTCTTTCACATCCAATAATTTTCCATACGGAAAAGCTTTGGAGGTGTATTACCTCGACCAACCTCATGATCGTGCATGATCATCTGGCTGATGAGTAGGGCATTTGGTGAATTTGCGGCAGCTGGTATGGTAGTCATTTTGAATCTTTTGAAATCAAATCAAACGAAATAACACAAAAAGGATGTGTGGCACAAAGTCACACGAGGATCGCACGAAGTACACGTGACACGAAGTAGACACGAAGTACAATTGTCACGATCTGTAGCACAAAGAGCAGTTCGCGCTGACGTGGCATGAATTGAACACGAAGTCAACTGGGTGATGTAAGCACGAACACGAAGTACACCTCGTGCTGACGTATGCACGAGGTTACACGAAGAAGAGCACGAAAATGCTAATTAACACGAATTTTGAAACGAAATTGCAATCAATAGCCAATCAAGCGATCTTACACCTTTTGATAATCAACCTTAGGGCTCTGATACCACTTGTAGGTATCCTATTGTTGCGTGGATCGTAATAAGATGTGATTCGTTATGTCAAGAGTGCGGAATCCTCTTGAGATAACTAGATGGCTATTGCCTTTTATTGATTAATAAGCAATTAATCATCCTAAGGATGTGCACGAGCTTGTAGTTCGTGTTGGAGATCACACGAGCTACAATTTGCCTTAATTCGTAAATTCGTGAACAATTCCCTCAAAAGATTTCCCTAATTTCGTAGATTAGGTTTGTATTTATACTAGAAGGGATTGGGTTCGTGTGGGCTTTGGCCTTAATCAAGGATTAAGCCCAAAATAATCAACAACCAATCTACTTCGTGCTGACGTCAGCACGAGGGTAATCCCATGTGCTGATGATGTCAGCACGAGGGACGTGCCTTTGGTCCTTTAATTGACTTCATTTGGCTCGTACATAACATCCAATCATCGTTTAAGTATTCTATGAAACTTATAAACCTTGATTCTATGTTCTTGTACCTGCAAAAAAATACATAACACACAAACACAATACAAAACACAAACAGATATAATATTGAAGTTCAAACGTAATCATTAAATATCAACATAAGTTCTTATTCAAATGATTACAAACATAGTTCCTAAAAACATAAACGATAATCAAATCTATGTTACGATTGTCACAACGAATCTGCATCTACATATATTGGTACAAAAGGATTGGCTAAATGAACAAAACTATTTATATATTGATGAAATAGAGAGTGTTGATGGGGGAAAAGAGATGATCGATCAAGAGTGTAAAAGAGCTTTGTCATGTAGTTTTTGCTCCCAATCTGTTTGTACACCAAACCGAGATTAGGTTACAAAAAGGGGTGATGGTTGTTTTTGGTTGTTTGTTGGCGATTCCCCGAAGGTAGAGTGAACCTCTTTACGCCGATCAATTATGATTGATATATATCGGATGGTGATCGGACTATGTTGATCGAAACATATTCCAGATGAATGAATGATCTCGTGAAGTCTTATGAGTCTCCTTTTATAGGGAGGACTTCGGCTTGGAGAATAAGCCAAGGTCTAGGGTTTTCATGATGAAAGCTAAGATTATAATTTCCATAATTACCGGTTTCTTTGATAAGAACAAATCCCGATGTTATAGGGAAGCGATTCTTATCCCTTTTATCCTCTGTGCGACCTTCGCTACGTATAGCCTTCGTAGCATGCTTCGTACCTCAGGCAGGGTGTGTCATCAAGCCCCCAGTCCAAGGGGGTATTTTTGCAAAATAAACATCGCCTTGGACTATTATTGTCAATTTGGTAATTTGTGGGGACGTGTTCTGATAGATGGAATCCAAGAAACCCTGCACATATCCCCAAGTGTTTTTATCGACGGTTAGGGTTTTATCCCTCAACTTATAAAGTTTCTCCTTGATTTAATTTCCTCATTATTCCCTCTGCAACTCCTCCATCTACTCTCTGTAAGTGTTCCCTCTTTTTCGTTTTTACCGCCGCCGGTTACTGTTTCTCATTATATTTTGCTTTTCTGGTATTGTTCATTGTACTAGGTTTTCATTATCGTTTGGCTATGGCATCCAAAAGGAAGGTGACCAATGTGGGGTCTTCTGTTGTTCCTGATGACGTTGTCATCACAAAAAAAGGGGAAAGGTGTTGTGGATATGCTCCTGTTTCTTTTTCTGGTAATACTTCCCGTAAATTTATGGAGGAGGAACTGGCCTCTGATTTGGAAAAAATCTCAACTGGTGGTGGGTAGTTTACTTGGCAAGATCTCTGATTTGGAAAAACGCTTAACGGAGCAAGATATCGAAACAAGAGCTCTTCGTGCTGGTTTGGAGAGGCTTCATGATGAACTCTTGCAGAAAGATCTGGATAATATGTGTCTTCGGGAGGAGGTGAAGGCGTTTGTGAAGGAGGTGGTTCCTCATTTGTGTGAGACTCTTGCTACAGGTCCACAGGCGGCCAGTTTGATTGATGCTGTGGTAAATGCTTCTAAGAAGAAAGGAATTTTATCTGTTACTCACTTCGAGGATTCACCTGAGTATCTGGCGGCGAAGGGAGTGTTTGATCAGGCTATCTTAAAGCTGGCAAGTTACCACATCAATTATATTTATGATATTACCCATCTCCATAATACCGGGGCGTATGACTTAGTCGTGAAGCCTCGTTTTGACTGATTTTTATTGTGAAACTTTGTTTCTGGAATGTTATGTATTAGACTTATATCGTCCTTTATTTTATTCCATACTTTATGTGTGTTGGGTTATCTGTTCAGGCGTCCCTGTCAGTTTGTTCCCTTTGAGGTTGCGACCCTCAGATTTAAGACGATTAGTCTTTTTTTAGTGCACTGTCCCTCCTAGGGTTTTTCGTTTCTTAGGTGAGGCTCGTAGCCTCGTATTTGCAGGTCTTAGTCAGTCATGAAAGGCTATCAGTCCTATATATTATATATCTTATTTATTAGATTTTGTGACGCAGCATGCTTGAAAAGTGTCTTTTGTATTATTTGATGTTCAAAAATATCTGTAATAGGGAAGGAAAACTTAACAGTGGAATTTTTGTAGGTTCAAACCATTCCAGGTCCTATCAACCGGAGCCCCTTCGGGTGTTTCAAGCTTATATGCCCCATTTCCGAAGGATGCCTGTACTCGGTATGGGCCGTCCCACGTTGGTCCCAATTTTCTCGTGTACTCTTTCTCGCTTGCACTATTTAGCCGCAACAAGTAATCTCCGGTCTTAAAGCTTGTGGGATTCACCCTTTTGTTATAGTATCCCTCAATTTTCTTTTTGAAGGCAACTTCTCGGATGGTTGTTTTTTATCCTTTGTTCCTCGAGCAAATCCAAATCTATTCGTAATTCTTCTTTATTTCCTTCTGTATTTAGCATCCGATGGGTGGAAACTTGGAATTCTGCCGGAGCTACGGCCTCCGTTCCGAATGCTAGGCTGAATGGGGTTTCTCCGTTACTTCTCTTTGGCGTTGTTCTGTTAGCCCAGAGTACCAATGGTAACTCGTCTACCCACCCTTTGTGGCTTCGTCCCAGTCGTTTTTCTATTCCTTTGATTATTTCTTTGTTAGCTGCTTCCACTTGTCCATTTCCTTGAGGGTGGTAAACTGACGCAAATGATTGCTTGATCTGCAATTGTTTACAAAACTCAAGGAAAACCCCTTTCGCGAATTATGGCCCGTTATCGGATACTATTACCTGTGGTATCCCGAATCTACATATAATGTGTTCCCATACGAATTTTTTCATTTGATCTCCATTTGTTGAAGCGAGCGGCTTTGCTTCAACCCATTTGGTGAAAAAGTTAATGGCTACCACTAGGAATCTTTTCTTGTTTTGAGCCTCGGGAAGTGGTCCTATAAGGTCAATTCCCCACTGTATGAAGGGCCATGCCGAGATAACTGAGGTCATGTCATTCTTTTGTTATCTTGAGACATTGGCTCATAGCTGACATGCCTCGCAATTCTTTAATAGTGTTGTTGAGACTTGATGCATAGTTGGCCAGAAATATCCAAGTCTCATGGCCTTCGTTGTGACAGACCTTGCTCCTGAATGGACTCCGCAGATTCCTTAATGTATCTCCCTGATGATCATTTCTGCTTGCTTAGGCCCTGCGCATCGAAGCCAGAGCGTGACGAACCCCCTTTTGTATAGTTTTTTTATCGAGGAATTTGTATTGTGGAGCCTTTACTCTTATTTTCCGGGCTTCATCTTTATCTGCCGGGAGTATCTTGCTTATTAAGAATTCGTAAATGGGGATCATCCAATTCTCCCCTTCTTCTTCCACGAGGTCTGATACTTGCTATTCCTCGATTGACCTTTCCTTCAGGACTTCTACTAATACCTGCATTCCTAAGTGTCCAAATGTGAGCGAAGCTAACTTGCTCAGGGCATCTGCTTTTTTGTTTTGATTTCTCCGAATATGTTCTATTTCAAAGTGGCTAAGACATTCTATCAACTCTCGTACCTTTTGTAAGTATAACTTTGTCATACCTTGCTTTGCGTCATACCCTCCCTTCACTTAGCATGCCACTAGCTGGGAGTCAACATACGCATGGATGTTGCGGATCTTCATATCTCTTGCCATCTGCAGTCCTGCTAGCAGTGCTTCATATTTGGCCTCATTGTTTGTTACCTCGAACTCGAACCTTAACGCGTAAGTGAATTCTTTATCTTCTAGGCTAATTATCATGAGGCCCGCCCTACAGCCATCTGAGATGGCAGCTCCATCAGTGTATAGTTTCCAGGTGTCGTGTTCGACACTTCCTACTACTTCCAGTGACACAGAGTGTGTCATGGAGTTCTTCCTTTCGTGGACTTCGCTGATGAAATCACCCAACACCTGTCCTTTGATCGCATTCCTTGCTCTGAATTATATGTCATGTTCTCCTAGTTCAATGGCCCATTTAGCCACCCTTCCTGACTTTTCCGGTTTTACCAATATTTGTTTTATCAGTTTATCAGACAAAACAACAATGGGGTGTGCTTGGAAGTACCTTCGTAGCCTACGTGCCGCGTAGACTAATGCCAGGGTAAGTTTTTCTAATTCTGGGTAGTTGGCTTCTGCGCCCTGCAAGACCTGCTTACGAAATAGATCGGAATTTGGTGCATGTCCCTTTCGGCCACCAACAATGCGCTTACGCATTCGGGCGAGGCTGCTAGGTATATAAAAAGAGTTTCTTTCGGTTTTGGAGCTGTGAGTGTTGGCAGGTATGCGTTCTTTCATTTGCTCTAGAGTTGTATTTGCTTCGTCTATCCATGTGAAGTCCTTGTTGTTGGTGCAACCTTTCAATATTTTGAAGAAAGGGAGCTCCCTATTTGCCCCCCGAGAGAGGAAACGGCTGAGCGCGACGAGTTTGTCGTTTATGCTTTGGGCTTCCTTGATTGTCTTTGGTGTTGGGATCTGTTTTAACTTGTTTATTTTTGAGGGGTTTGCGTAGATCCCCTTATTGCTAATGTAGTATCCCAGAAACTTTCCTTTCTCTACACCGAAGGAGCATTTTCTAGGGTTAAGCTTCATGTTTATACTGTGAAGGTTTCTGAAGGTTTCGAGAATGTCCTCTATGAGACCTTCTTCGTCCCTGCTCTTTATGACCATATCGTCAACATATGCTTCCAGGTTCCTTCCTATTTGTGTGGCGAAGGCCTTGTCGACCAACCTTTGGTACATAGCTCCTGCGTTCTTTAAAACAAATGGCATTTTTGGATAGCAGTAGGTTCAAGAAGCACTTTAGCTTGTGCTCCGTTAGCGATTCCACCTTCCAATCGATCTCAGGTAGGGGGTGGCAGTCTTTGGGACAAGCTTTGTTTATATTTGTGAAGTCGACACACATCCGCCACCCCCCGTCTCCTTTCTTTACCATTACTGGATTAGCGACCCAGACCGGGTATGTGGACTCTCTTACTATTCCGGCTTGCAGTAGTTCTTCTACCTCCTTTCTAGCAGCTTTGTCTCTGTCGGCGGAGAGGCTGCGCTTTTTCTGGTGAACTGGCTCTATGTGCTTTCGTTCGTTCAGACGGTGCTCCGTTACGAAAGGCTTCCCTTCCAACGTGAGGACCCGAGGGACTCCGGTCATGTCTTTGTACTCCCATGCAAAAATATCCATGTTTGGCTGCAGCAATTTTCGGAGCTTATGTTTGCATCCGTCTGAGAAGTGTATGCCAATAGAGATCGTCTGATACGGGTAGTTTGGGTTGACTATGATCTTTATCGTGTTTTCCTCTTCCTGCGTGTCCTTCGGGACAGAGGAGCTTCTGTCCTCAGCCCTTTTCACGTCGCTAATTTGCTTAATTGTTCCTATCCCCGTTTCGGATTGGAACTTCACGAGCCTATGGATCCCTGAGGGCACCATTTCCAGCCGTTGCATTGCGGTTCTCCCTAAGAGAATGTTATAGGGCAAAGGGGATCGTACTTTTGAGAGATCCAGAGTCTCGGTCTTTTCGTATATCCCGTCGCTAATAGTGATGTCTACGTCAATTTCCCCTAGCGGCCATGCATGTTCTCCCGAAAAACCGATTAACAGGCCCTGGGGATCTACCTTCCGGGCTCGTAGGGCATCTGGTAACTTAAGGAAGCAGTGTTCGAAGATGACATTGCACTCGCTCCCGCTATCTAGGTAGACCCTCCACACCTCAATATTAAATACCGCGGCTTGGATAATGAGAGGGTCGTTGGAAGGTTTATTTTCTCCCAAAGGGGGGAATAGAAACCCTCCGGTTTGATCCATACTGGATCTGGGCGACTGGCCATCCCTTGGCTAATCGCTAGGGTTGACCTCCTATCCTTTAGGGGCCTATTTTTGTTTTTCTTTGCCATCCTTCACGGCGTGAGTGCACAAAAATCCCTGTCGTGGGCTTTTGATTCTGAGTAGGGTCCCATGGATGGCGCCAAATGTTTATACACCAAACCGAGATTAGGTTAAGAAAAGGGGTGATGGTTGTTTTTGGTTGTTTGTTGGTGATTCCCCGAAGGTAGAGTGAACCTCTTTACGCCGATAAATTATGATTGATATATATCGGATGGTGATCGTAATATGTTGATCGAAACGTATTGCAGATGAATGAATGATCTCGTGAAGTCTTATGAGTCTCCTTTTATAGGGAGGACTTCGGCTTGGAGAATAAGCCAAGGTCTAGGGTTTTCATGATGAAAGCTAAGAGTATAATTTCCATAATTACCGGTTTCTTTGATAAGAACAAATCCTGATGTTATAGGGAAGCGATTCTTATCCCTTTTATCCTCTGTGCGACCTTCGCTACATATAGCCTTCGTAGCATGCTTCGTACCTCAGGCAGGGTGTGTCATCACAATCATTAATTACATTCTTCCTACATGTCACCTACAACTTATGAGGTACACTAAATAGGGAGCCTAGTATTCAAAATATAAGGAAGCTATGTTAGAGGTTTTCCAGTTTGAAGGTTTCTTTTCTTCATTTACGATGGGTTGATGGTATGGAAAGAAGAGTTTTGTCCAATTTATCTGTCCTCTCTTATTTAGCTTGATAGTATTTAGTGATAGTACTTGCAACTATAGGAGTAGATGGTAGAGTATGTTTTCATCAAAATGGTTCTCTTTGTCCTAACTAGTGATGACATACTTGAGCCTATACTTGAATGGGATGGTTACTCATAACCGATTAATAGCTAGATAGTTGTAATGTGTCCATTGTTCATAATGTCTTTTGTCTAGCATTCTTGTTTCACTTGAGAATTAGATACTTACACCAATATAGAGGGATTTATTTTTCCTAGAGTATGAGCTTGAGATAGCTCAAAACGGACTCATAAAAAGGAAAGTTAGAGAAATTTTTATTTTCCTCCGTTGTCATATCATTTTAGCATTTTGTATTCACAAGGAAAAGAACTTGGTTACTTGATGTAGTACATGAATATTGTTTATGTCGATTTCAAGTAAGGAAAGCTCTTTAGTGTAAGTTGACTTTCACCATTTGCTAGACAACCTAGTTGTTTTATCTATCCATATAATTAAGATACCAATGCTTGACAAATAAGAAAAAAAATGCTCAATTTATTTTTATGTCACGTTTAACTGCCACATTAATTTAGATAAAATCCTATCATGCTTGAGTAACTTAATTTAAAATACGACTTAGAGTAAACGTTGACCTGGAAATTTGGCGGTTGTTACAATTTTCATTTAACGGAAGGAGAGTATGAGCTGACCGTATCTTATAACTATTGCGAGATAATGCACAAAGTAGGAAGTTTTCCCCAAGAGAATTATGGGAATCATAGAGAAGCCTTGAGGGAGGTAACAAAGTTGGCGGATGAACTCGGACAACACGTGTTGCTGGTGTGGAAATATAAAGGGATGGATGACCACACTGATGATATACCTATATGGAGCTCTAGCTCCGTATCCGAAGCAGAAGCAGAGAACGAAGTTATCTTCGTACAGGTAAACCATAACGGAGCTCCGCCTCCACTAAACATAATCATCCCGGTGCTCCAAAGGTTATAAATACCGAGCTCCGAAGAGATATACAATAAATTTCGGATATAGATCTATTCCGTAAAACAACCTATTAAATATATATCGAGGCTCCGATATATTCGGACACAACTTAGTAACAAGATTACCACAAATCTCCTCAAGAAGGAAACAAGATATTCACAAAAGAGGAAGAGATCTATCCTAATTCTCTTACCTTCTCCAAATTATCTAGTTAGTAAGCATGACGGTAGTGTAGGAGTATATCTAAGTAGTGACTCACAAGTACACAAACCTTGAAATGTGAAATGCCTTGCTAGTAGCTAGTAGTTCTGATTGCTATACAAACCTTAATTAAGTGGTTAACTAGTCAGTAGAAAGAAGTAAGATTGAGCTATAAGACATGTGGAAGTATAGAACTGTTTTAGAGGTAATTAACTAATTATCTCGCCTCTAGCTATAGCTTACTGATTTTGTCTAAAGCTTTCTCAAAACATTTTGCATGACTATTCTTTCAAATGATTTCAATATAGTAGATTACTTTAACACTTAAGATGTCCACTCATCAATTGTTTTATCTTTCTTGGACTATTTGCTTGGGGACAAGCAAAGACTTAAGTGTGGGGGTATATGATGAGCGTCCATATTGTAATAAAAACCCCTAGTGAAAGGCTTCATTTCTATGCCTAAATGAGTTAATATTTCGGAACTCTTGGTACTTAATGAAATGTATGTTTATGCAAATTCACGGAAGATGCGAGAGAAGGTAAATGGCATCAAGTAACTCAAGAAGGAAGCCTATGAAGATTACAAGACACAAGGAAGTGATTCGGAGCTGAACGAAGACGCATGAGGTGCAGCAGGAGCCACCAGCGCCGCTGGCCCAGTAAAGCCCAGAACCAGCGTCGCTGGTCAGTCCAATTTAGCAGCCGACTTTCACCTCTATATAAGTCGATCTAACCCTCGAAACCCTAAAGAGAGAGCCGATTTGGCAGCCCTAGCCGCCCAGCAACACCACTAGGTCGATCTTGCAGATTTCCAGAAGGTTTTGGAGCCTTTAACACCTTCCAATCTTCATCCTCGGTCTAGATCTAGCTTTTCTATTTCCCTTATTTTGTTTGAACTATGTCTTTCATATTTTCAGACTTTGTTATTCCATTAATAATGCTAGGCTAAGGGCTGAATACTTGTTTGGAATCGATGTCATCATGTAGACGTTTACTATTTTATTGTGTTTGTTAGTTTACTGTTGGAGTGTGATTTTTACTGTTCATCATAGATCCATGTTTATTAGTTGTTCATGTTGCTATTGGTTTTATATCTGAACATGTTGATTTAATTCTGATGATTGTCTATGGTCATACACTAGGATTAACATGCTAGGATAGAAAACAACTAGTCGGTCTTTAACTAGGAGCAAAAGTGATTCACTTGTAACCGAGGGATCCAGAACCATAGTAACTAGGGTGAATTGAACATGATGCTTAACAATACCAGACGCGATCATTTGACGTGGAAAGGAGCACTGTGGTCACCAGAGGGAATTATATCTTGTCATGGCTTAAGAGTCAGGTAACTAAAAGATGAACTAGTAACACACACTTTAGGACACTTAATGCTTAAACAGTGAATATAGCGAGAATTTGTTTATAGAGTAGTGTGAGTCTAGGGACAACACTAGTAACTTAGTCAAGGTGAATCTAACGAGAATCCGAGCCGTGATGAATGTTAGGTCAAAAATCGACCAAGAATAATTTGTTCAGAAATATCGAAGCTTAGAAGGAATACTTGTACAGAAATTCTGAGACGTCCCTCAGAATTAGTTCTTCTGAAGCCTCACCTCAGATCAAGATCAACATATCTGAAGACGTTCAGACTGAAGTCAAAGACTGAAGACTGAAGAAGAAGATCATCTCAGAAGCAGAGCTCGGAGAGGATCTTACCATGATTGAAGATCTGAAGGCTCTCAGTGAAAAAGTATTTACAACACTTTTTCACTGATTACGAGTAAAGTCTTTTTGCAGCTTTTAATTACCTTTACCCGGTTAATAACCTTAAACCTGGGATCGGGATAGTTTTAGCAAAAGATTGGGAATAAAGTATGTCAAGTCACATCAAAGAAACTTACATACTTTACTCTAAACAAGCATGTTATGGATTTGTCCTACAAATCCATAAATGCATCCAACCATATTTGTACGGCATATTGCCATGTCATCTAGACATGTTTGCCTATAAATATAAGACTTCTCACACTTGCTAAAATGCTTGGAACTTTGGCAATTGCAACGTGTGATATTACTCTAAGTATTCTTACAAGTAATTCCTTGTCGCATAGATCATTTGTATTTCTAGGGTTGTTTAGATATTTTCACAAGTGTGATTATCTTTGTTCCGCAACAACTCTTGTATTTTGTTTATAGAAATAAATAAAATACATTGAAAAATACATCTCGACTCATTGTCATAATACTTGAATATAATTAGTATTTATATAGTTTCAAACACTTGTTCTTTATTGTTCATATCCATATCTGGATCGTGGGTCATAACTAGTCTTTATCTAGATTTGAAGCACTTGCCAGTCGGGTTACTTGACATACTTGTGTTTATTGTTAACCTATTTTATATCTTGGTATATCTTGTTCTCGTTGTACATCTTGTGTAGGTGGACTCACATTTGGTATCAGAGCCTCCCAGGTTAAATCATTAAATTGTTATACCTGTTTTGATCCTACAAGATGTCTGGAACCGAACAACCGAACCCAAACCCAAATGGTAAACCTAACCCAAATGTCAATATGAATCAAAATCCACCACCTCCACCACCAGTTCAACCCAGTGTTCATGTTCACTTTCCAAACAATCCGGTACCTAAATTTAATGGAAATAGTGACACATTTATTACTTGGAAGGCATGTATGCTCAAGTACATCGCTGGAGATGAAAGACACTTGACCACCATTCTTGTAGAAGGTCCTTATGTTCCCATGAATGCATCAACCGTTGTTTTTAACCAAGATGGGACCCCCAGGTTAACACCCGAAGAGAAAGATCATTGGTCAGAGGAAGACCATCGTTTGGCTGACCTAGATTCCAAATTACAAAATATGATTCTCTTTGTTGTCCCAGAAAGTTTAAAACCTACTCTTGTTTTACTTGATAGTTCTAAGTTGATGTGGGAAGAGTTGTTAACACAGTTTGAAGGAACAAAGGAAACCATCACCACAAGAAAAGTTTCTTTGAATAAAAAATATGAAGCATTTTTTGCATTACCAAATGAATCTCTAACTAAAACATATCTTAGATTTACAAATTTGGTCAATCAATTAAAAGCTCTTGGTGTTACAAAAGACAAAGAAATTTTAGTTGAAAAGTTTAGTGATATATTACCTTCTAAATGGGAGAATTTAATCATGGTATTAAGGCAAGGTAAAACCCTTCACAGTCACACTCTGGCCTCCTTGTATGGTGCCTTCAGATACACTGAGGAGAATAAAGCTGAGAGAGCTGTGGCTGAGCAAGATGCAAAGAATCATACTTCAACCAGTTCTACATTGGTTCATTATTCTGAACCACAAGATGCTGCCCTACTGTCTTCTAAGAGTGATCAGTCTGACTCTATGAAGAAGATGGTAGCTGAGTTAATGAAAGCTGGTATTTCTGAATATGCATCACATGAATGTGATGAGGATGATGATGATGACCTTGTTGCCATGATTGCCAAAACTTTTAATCGTTTTAAATTTAAATCAAAGAGAAATGGCAAACATTTTTCTTCAAATAATACTGTCGATAAGTCCAATTTAGAATGTTTTAAATGTGGAAAGAAAGGACATTTTATGAAGGAATGCAGATCATCACAACCTTCCTCATCACACACTGCCCCTAACCATTCTATTTTTCAGAAGCCTGATGATGGGTACAAAGCTAAGTACAAAAAGCTGAAAGCTCACATGGCGATGATGGCTCAGGAAGAATCCAACAAAAATAGCTGCATGGTGGCAGACACTGAAAAATGGGAGGATTCTGACGTGTCATCGGATGATGAAGAAGAAGTAAGGGATATGTGTTTCATGGCTCGTGAAGATCATGGTCATGTTGTCAAGTCTGATGTTGAATCTGGTCGTTGGGTGGATATCATCATAAAGAAGGTTAGTATATTCGGTTTTGAGAAGGATGAAGAACAAAAACTGGATCTTTTGGTTCTTATAGAGGCTGACATAACTTATGTTGAAACTGTGCGTTCAGAGAGTATAAAAATGTTTGAAATAAATTCTTCTGAACTGAACGCCAGTCAGGCCAGATTAAAAGAACTGAAAGATGTTCAGTTAGCCTTGAAAAGTTATCAATCTCTGGTCTCCAAACTTGAATTGGAAAAAGAAGAATTAAAAATTATTTTGGAAAAAGAACAGAAAATAATTAAATCTTCAATGAAATCACCTTTTCCTGAAGCTGCCATTAAGAAAACTTTTGAAAATCAAAGAATCGCTTATGGCACTGGTGATCTTCATCTTGCATCCGTAATAACTGATTTGGATGCACTTCCTAAAGGAATGAGACCAGAGATCATTTTTAAAGATCTTGGAAAATCAAAAGTGATAACTAATCAAAACCAGGAACAACCTGAGGGCAAATCTGAAGCATGTCAGACCAGTGCTTCAGACAAGAAAGCTAAACCAAAGAAGCCTTCCCCTCAGTCTTCAAATAAAGTTTCTAAGAACCTTCAGAAGAAGAAAAATGTGATCCCTGCTGAGCCTTCTACCTCAGATTCTGGTAGAGCTCAGGTGTCTAATTTAGAGTCTATTTTGTTAAGGATTGAAAATCAATTTTAGAATTTGGCTAGGCAAGTGCAAAGCTGTAATGCACGTTTAAAAATTGTTGAAAGCACTCCCCAAAATCCCAAAACCTTTTTCAAAGAAAATCAAGCAAGAAAAGCAAAAATCTGAGAAGAAAAAGGTTTCTGAAGTCATCAAACCAACTGTTTTTGTGTCATCTGAAATTATGACTGAAATTCCCTTTGATCCTTCTGTCCCTTACGTACCAAAGAAATCTGAGGCTGTTCAGGGAAAGCCCAGTGAACCCATCAAGAGATGGGTTCCCAAAAGGAACTAATCTTTGTGTATGTGCAGGGTGACCGCAAAAAGAACACTTGGTTTTTTGACAGTGCTGCTGGCAGAACCATGACTGGTCACAAAACCCTGCTAGAGGAATATAGGGTGCAAGAGGGGCCCTCAATAACTTTTGGTAATGATGAAAACGGACCAACTGAGGGATATGGTGTTATGAACAATGGATAAGTCAAATTCATTAAAGTTGCATATGTGAATGGTTTGAAATATAACCTGATCAGTGTCAGCCAGCTTTGTGATGATGGCTTTAAGGTTTTATTTGATATTTCACAAGGCACCATATTCAACAGAGATTGGAAGGTAGTAATGATTGCACCAAGAAAAGGAAACATTTATGTTGTAGACATGAATAGTGCTACTTCTGAACAATGTTTCTACACAAGGGCAGATGAGGACACCAACTGGTTGTGGCACAAAAGGTTATCCCATCTCAATTTCAAAAACATTAATAAGTTGTCAAGAAAACAACTTGCTGATGGGATACCAGCCATGTCTTTCGATAAAGACAAGCCATGTCCAGGGTGTGAAATGGGAAAGAAGAAGAGAGCATCTTTCAAGACCAAGCAAAATTTTAGCATCACTGAACCACATCATATGCTTCATATGGATCTTTTTGGTCCTGTGAATGTTCAGACAAGAGCGGGGAAGAAGTACACTCTGGTTGTAGTCGATGAATATTCAAGATATTGTTGGGTGATCTTCCTCAGAAACAAAAGTGAAGCTGCTGCTGAGATAATTGCCCTCATCAAACAGATTGAACTCAAGCACAAGAGAAAAGTACGTCAGCTCAGAAGTGACAATGGCACTGAATTCAGAAATTCCACTCTGGAAACCTTCTGCACTGACACTGGCATATCTTAGAACTTCTCCTCAGCACACACACCAGAGCAAAATGGTGTTGTAGAAAGAAAGAATCGTACGCTGATAGAAGCTGCCAGAAGTATGTTGAATGAATCAGGTCTTCCAAAATGTTTTTGGGCTGAAGCTGTTGCAACTGCTTGCTACACCCAGAATCGTTCAATTTATGTCAAAAGACATAAGAAGACTGCCTATGAAGTGCTCATAAATAGAAAGCCTAATATTGGATATTTCCATGTTTTTGGATGTCCAGTATAAATTCTGAATGATTCCAGCAAATTGGGCAAATTTGATGCCAAAGCTGATGAAGGCTACTTCTTAGGATATTCAACAATTCGAAAGGCCTTTAGAGTCTATAATAAAAGACTTGAAAAGGTTGATGAGTCAATTCATGTTACCTTTGATGAATCAAATTCTGCAATCTTTAATAAACCAATCTCTGAACCACCTTCAGAAGGTCCTATCAGTTTTGGTGAATCTGATCAGTCACCTGAACATGTTTCTAATCATTCCAATTTAGAACCAGTTACAAATCAGCAAAGTAACATTCCATTTTATCCTTCAGTCACATTCAAACTACCCTCTGAATTGACTATTGGATCATATTTGCGTGCTGCTCCTCAGATATCAGTATCCCCTGAATTACCTCAGAATGAAGAATTTCATGATGCAAATCGTGTTTACAAGATGATGAAGATGATGAAACTGAAATAGTCTATTCTGAACCATCTCTTGAAGTAAGCCAGAGGAGTTCTTGCACTGATATGATTATTCATCCTGGTCATTACTCTAAATGGACTCGCTCACATCCAATTGATCAAGTGATTGGCGATCCAAGTAGAGGGGTTCAGACCAGAAGAGCCACAAGCGATCAATGCTTATATGTCAGCTTCTTATCACTGATAGAACCGAAGAAGATTGACGAGGCTTTGAAAGATCCAAGTTGGGTTGAAGCCATGCAAGAAGAGCTTAACCAATTTGAAAGGAACAATGTTTGGGAGCTTATTCCATGTCCCCCCAATCTGAAGAAAGAACCAATTGGGACAAGATGGGTCTTTCGAAACAAGGTAGATGAAGATGGTCATGTAATCAGAAACAAGGCCAGACTTGTTGCAAAGGGTTATGCACAAGAAGAAGGAGTTGATTTTGATGAGACTTTTGCACCAGTGGCCAGACTTGAAGCTATCAGAATTTTCTTAGCATTCGCAGCTCATCATGAGTTCAAAGTCTACCAAATGGATGTCAAAAGTGCATTTCTGAATGGAGAGCTAGAAGAAGTTGTGTATGTGTATCAACCACCAGGATTCGAAAGCAAGGAAAAACCTTACTGGGTGTATAGACTGAACAAAGCTTTATATGGTCTGAGACAAGCACCGAGAGCCTGGTATGATACTCTTACTCGACATCTTTTAGATAATGGTTTTCATAGAGGTGCAATAGATAACACTTTATTCATCTTGCATGAGAAAAGTGATATCCTACTTGTACAAGTATATGTTGATGATATTGTGTTTGGTTCTACAAATGAAAAATTGTGTGACAAGTTTTCAAAAATAATGTCTTCTAAGTATGAAATGAGTATGATGGGTGAACTGACATATTTTCTGGGTCTTCAAGTAAAACAAACCAGTGATGGTATTTTTATAAATCAAGAAAAATATGTCAGAGATTTGTTAAAGAAATATCAGCTTGATTCTGTTTCATCTAAAGATACTCCAATTTCTGCACCATTAACCTTGGACTCAGATCCTAATGGAAAACCTGTTGATCCCACAAAATATCGTGGCATGGTGGGATCATTAATGTACTTAACTGCAAGTAGACCAGACATAATGTTTGCAACATGTCTTTGTGCACGATTTCAATCTGATCCCAGAGAAGCACACCAGAATGCAGTAAAAAGGATTTTTCGATACCTGAAAGGTGTCCCCAGACTAGGTCTTTGGTATCCCAAAGGCTCAAGTCTAGATCTCATCGGCTATTCAGATTCTGATCATGCAGGTTGTAAGATAGATAGGAAAAGTACCACGGGTGGTTATCATTTCCTTGGTGGCAAATTAGTTAGTTGGACGAGCAAGAAGCAGACTGCAGTATCATTATCCACTGCTGAGGCTGAGTACATTTCTGCAGCAAGTTGTTGTGCTCAGATCCTATGGATGAAGAACCAACTAACTGATTATGGTGTTAAGTATACAAGAACGCCAATATTCTGTGATAACACAAGTGCCATCGCAATATCTCACAATCCTGTCATGCACTCTAAAACCAAGCATATTGATCTCAGGTACCATTTCATTCGTGATCATATTTTAAAAGGTGATATTGAAATTCATTTCATTCCCACTGACAAACAACTAGCTAATGTGTTTACAAAACCTTTAGATGTCAAAACTTTTAAACATCTCATCAGCGAGTTGGGAATACTGAATCCTGTGTAACAGTTCGGGAGGAATAGACAAAAATGTTTTTACAAGAAAAGGAAATTTTTTCTCTGAGGGGGAATTTTTGCCTCAGAAAATATTTTGTCTGAAATGATTCAGAAACTGAAGGACTTCAGAATTTTAGAAAATGAGAATACTCAGATTGCACTCCTTTTATCTCTCTCAGAATTTAAATAAATTACTCCTGAAGTCCATCGAAACTTTTTATTGTATAATGGATACCAGATTGGCAAGTGGAACGTGATTTGTACTGTTCCAGGATACCTTTTTGCTGACGTGTCATACCACTTGCGCCGTAAATAGAAGTTGATGATTACTTTTGCATTAAAAAGGTTGAATACTTCCTGAAAATGTGGGGTCATGGCCGTTATTGCATTAAATGCGGACGTGTAACCAAAATTATTTCGGATTTCAAACCCGATCAAAATTATCTTAAATAAAATATCATTATATTTTATTGGGTTTTAAAATTCAAAATTATTTTTATTTATTTTCTTTGGAAATCCTTTCAAATTCCCTTCGAAAATATAAATACTCTTTTCAGAAAATATTCCTTCATTTACTTCATTCTACATTTACTTCTAATCATTTTTCTCTCTCACATTCTCTGTTCTTCAAAATCCTCAAACCCTAAATTCTTCAAATCACTTTCAGTTTTCCCTTGTAGAAATAATGGCTAAACAATCTCAAGCCAAATCTCTCATTAATTTTGAATATAATCCTCCTAGTCCTGCAGTCAAGCTAGGATCTAATTGGCCCAAGGGTTTTGAACCAAAAGCCATTAGGTTCAATATGAATAATTTCAAGGCGGCTTTAAATGCCGATTCAAAAACCTTGATGGGGAGGATCAACACATTCTTGAAAGAATGTCCTCTTCATCATGCCTTGACTGCAGATCCCCAAGTAATGTATCATAGATACTTACTTGAATTTTGGTACACTGCCGAGGTGAGCAAGGATGATAAATCCATTGCTTTCACATTAAATGATGGCACAAGGCAGTGTGTCATTTCTCTTGATGGGTTCAGAGAGGCCCTTCAATTGAATTATTGCAGACCTCCCTCTGTATATAACAAAAGACTGAAAGGTGTAAATTTTCGGAAGGTTCTGTACGAGATGGGTCATGATGGTATGTTGGATGAGGATGGGAACCTGAAGACCTCTGGTCACATATTTTTGTCAGGTTTGAATAATTGTTGGAGGTATTTTTGGACCCAACTTGTTGAGTGCCTTGGGGGAAATTACGGTGGTTTGGACCAGATTTCCCTCATTACTGTTGAATTGGGCTACTATCTGTGGAATGGGATAGCAGTTGAATTTGTAGAGATGCTTTTCTCCCAGTTGGTTTCAAAGTTGAAAGGGAAAAGGAGTCCTCATATCTCCTTTCCAAGATTTCTGAGCATTTGCTTCAGACAGATTCTGGGAGATGCATATTCTGAAGGGGGACCTGAGCTGTCAGCTACTGAGTTCTACAAGGACTTGACCAAAGCGTCTACGTTTGAGGTGGAGCCAGAACTCACATCTGCCATGCTTCAGGTATTTTCTAAAACTGGCACAGCAAGACAAGCTGGCTCAGAAAGGTCATTGGGCGGGTCGCAAAAGAATGCGAGACCCACCGGTGCACCTTGTGACAAATTGTTGAGCTTGGTAAAACCCAAACCAGCCTCGACCACCCAGTCACAAACTCCCCCATCCACTGACCAACCTGAGGATCTCCCAAAAGATTCCTCAGGATCCCCAAAGGGCTTATTAAAACGTTGAAAATTTAAGAAGTCCTCACAGCCCAAGGACACTAGTACCGAAGCTAAACCTTCTGGCTCCTCCCAAAAGGAACCAGAAAAATTGAGTCAATGGGACAACCCACAGGCAACCATCTCCGCAATTTCTGTAGGAGGGGATGGTGAAGAAAATATAAGTGAGTCAGCCCAACTCACAGTAGAGTCTGAGTCTGCACAAGCACATACTTCACAAATCTTACACTCTGTTGCAGCACGATCTGATAAAGTTTCTGGTGAGACATCACTAGAAACTGAGGATCCAAACTCTACGGCCGATGATGTTTCTCTTGCAGAAGGCACAAGAGTTACTGAGGCAACCCCTGTGTCTGCCCTTCCTGAAACAACAATTATTGCAAGTGACGATGCATCTACTCGTGAAGTAGTTGTTGAACTTGCATCTGGATCTGGCACCAGTGGTCAGATTCAGGGCATATCTGATCAGGATCAGGTGTATACCTCTTTCTGGGATGAAGATGAGCCACCTCAAGGGAATCTTGATTCCCTTGCTGACTTTGAGTTTGACAAGGATCTATTGGAGGAGAACCGGTCGTCTAGTTCTGAGCCAACCTTCAACTTCACAAACGTCCAACAACCTCTCCCAGAAAATCCAAATGCTTTGATTGAACAACCTTATGTCCGCCCACCAATATCACATGAACACCCTCTCTTTCCAGAAGGCTCAACACCTGCATTCATAACTTCTCCAACCTTTCAACCACAATTACAACATCTTCACCCCCAAATTCAACAAGTCCCAAAGCCCATCAATTCTGATGAAGAAGTTGAGAAGGACCTGGATTCTGCAACAGAATCTGAGGGTCCAACTGAAATGCAGATTGATGATGTTCTGCAAAGGCTTGGGAATATCCAATTTGTTGCTTCTGCTTCTGCACAACCACCCCCTCCTTTGAGTGTTGAAGCACAGTTAGAGAAACAAAATGCCGAAGTCCAAAGCCTACTTCTCAAGGTTGAGGACTTAACAAAATCTCTAACTGCCAATACTAGCTCCATTGCTGATATGAAAGGTGCTCAAATCTTCCTTGGAACTGAGTTGACCAAAGTTGCTGGAAATGAGGGGCTAGTAAGTGGGAAGCTTAATGAGCTTGTGATGGCTTGTAACAAGATCAGCTCAGCCATCAGAGAAGCCTTCCATCTGACCAAGAGGGATATTCAGACCACAGTTGTTGCAAATCTGACATCTTCTGTTGAAGTAATGAAAAATGAGGTCTTGGCAGTGGCAAAGGAGGTGAATGAGTTGGTGAAAAAGCCTGGGGTTGAAAATGTAATGGAAAGGGTGCAATCGGAGTTGTCTGATAATCTTGTAACAAAATTAACAGCTGCCATTGCAGCCCAGGTTGAAGAAAAAGTTAAGGATATGGTCATTGACTTGGCAACAAAGGAAAATGCAAGGATGGATAAAATTGTTGAAGAAATTAAGGAGTCTGTATCCATCCTTGACAAATCTGTCAAGGATCAGTCTCAGAAATTGGATGAAGTTCTGATGCTGCTCAGAAGGGAGCCTGTAGCTGTTGTTCCTCCACCCCCACCATTCACTGCAGAAGATAGACAAATGCTGAAAGAAGTCTATGAGCAAGAGAAGCTGAACCTTAATTCTTCCTTCAGATTGAGGGCTCAATTTTCTACAATGAGTAAAGAGATTTCTGACAGTATAACACAACAAAGTTGGGAACCTCTGCAGAATATGCAAAAGGCAATTGAATTGTATGCTACAATGCCTGCAAAGATTCCCAAAGGGGGAAGTGGTGACGTGCCAATTGGTTTGATTGCCAGTTCACAAGAATTAATTAAGGCAACCAAGAGGCAGTCTGAAGCTGAGGGGGAACTTCAGAAAAAGAAGGAGGCTGAGATTGCCAAGGCAAAGGGCAAGGCTCAAATGATGGAAGAACCCAAGTCCAAGGGAAAGGGTTCTGGACTTGTGGTTAGGAAAAATGTTGATGAGCAAGGTTTTCTTCTGACTGATCCTACTGCAGATGAAAACAAGTTGAAAACCTTGCAGAAACAAGTGTCTAGTTAGTTCATTGCCTTCAGAGAAAACAAGCTAAGAGAAAGAGAACAACATCAGAAGATGGGGACTCTTGATCAGATTGATGCTGCAGCTCTTGGTCTTTCATTGGAAAGATATTAGAAAATAAAGGAAGATGCAAGAGTACAGAAGGCTTTGGCTGAAATGACTGAGTATGAATATGGGGTAAATTACTCGCCTTTGGAACAAAAGTTGGATCATCTCACCTTTCAAATGTCTATGGAAGATTTGGTGAAAAATAGAAAGGCTGAAATGGAGAACAAAAAGAAAAACATTCTGGCTGATGTTCTGAAGGTGGAGAAAATCCTAACAAGACCCCCAGTAAAGCCCAAAGTAACTGGACCTAGAACAACAAGGAAAAGTTCTCGTGATGTAGATCTTTCAACCTTTGTACCACTTTCTGAAGATGCTGCTGCAGCCCAAAAGAAGGCAGAAATGGCTCAGTATGAGTATTATCTGAAGCATCGTTCCAATCCTGCCAAAATTATTGATGTAGAAATTAAAAAGGAGGATGGTCTGAGGCTTTTTGATATGGTGGTTTCAAGGGAAGGAAGGGCACCATCAGAATACTCACAGGTCTCAGTGCATGAATTCGGGATTACTGAACATAAGGAAATGATCCCGATTCTGAGGGCGAAGCCGAAGTCTCATTTAATTGGTGCATTCTTAAAGAAGATCCAGCAGAAGTTACAAGCCAAGAATGAGATGGAAGCTAGGTTGATTAGGAAGAAGGATTCCCTCTGAAGAGGAAAGCTGCTGATGCACCTGAAGGCTCCAGGGCTGCAAAGAAGTAGTTTTCACTCTGAAATTATCATGTACTTATAAATATATTCAATTTTATGTACTTGTAACATTACTGAAAGTCTGTACTGTATATATATGTTGCAAGTCATTCACAACAAGTAGATGATAGGTTTAAGTTGGAATCTACACAAGTTAAAATTCTAAGACATCAATGATCTATAAGATGTCCTTAGAAAAATTTTCATATAACTTAAAACCAAAACTTGCTTTTTAGACTTACAAACCTGTATAGATAGAAGTCTAAAAATGCATGAAATATTTCAGAACAAACAGGGGGAATTTGTTAGGTCAAAAATCGACCAAGAATAATTTGTTCAGAAATATCGAAGCTCAGAAGGAATACTTGTACAGAAATTCTGAGACGTCCCTCAGAATTAGTTCTTCTGAAGCCTCACCTCAGATCAAGATCAACATATCTGAAGACGTTCAGACTGAAGTCAAAGATTGAAGACTGAAGAAGAAGATCATCTCAGAAGCAGAGCTCAGAGAGGATCTTACCATGATTGAAGATCTGAAGGCTCTCAGTGAAAAAGTATTTACAACACTTTTTCACTGATTACTAGGAAAGTCTTTTTGCAGCCTTTAACTACCTTTACCCGGTTAATAACCTTAAACCTGGGATCGGGATAGTTTTAGCAAAAGGTTGGGAATAAAGTATGTCAAGTCACATCAAAGAAACTTACATACTTTACTCTAAACAAGCATGTTATGGATTTGTCCTACAAATCCATAAATGCATCCAACCATATTTGTACGGCATATTGCCATGTCATCTAGACATGTTTGCCTATAAATATAAGACTTCTCACACTTGCTAAAATGCTTGGAACTTTGGCAATTGCAACGTGTGATATTACTTTAAGTATTCTTACGAGTAATTCCTTGTCGCATAGATCATTTGTATTTCTAGGGTTGTTTAGATATTTTTACAAGTGTGATTATCTTTGTTCCGCAACAACTCTTGTATTTTGTTTATAGAAATAAATAAAATACATTGAAAAATACATCTCGACTCATTGCCATAATACTTGAATATAATTAGTATTTATATAGTTTCAAGCACTTGTTCGTTATTGTTCATATCCATATCTGGATCGTGGTTCACAACTAGTCTTTATCTAGATTTGAAGCACTTGCCAGTCGGGTTACTTGACATACTTGTGTTTATTGTTAACCTATTTTATATCTTGGTATATCTTGTTCTCGTTGTACGTCTTGTGTAGGTGGACTCACAATGAAGTTTCCAACAGTCTAACAAACCAGTATAATAAGTATTTGGTCGTACCATGATATCTGAGATGTCCAAACAAGTATTTTAATTTAACTACTGTTATTTGATTTTCTTTCTTATTTTTAGATTAAGCCTCTCGCTACTAGCGGTGTGGCTTAGATTTACTTTTCAGTCGTTAATTAGTTAAAATAGGAAATCGTGACAAACCCCCAACCATTAGAATTACACATAGGCTTAGATTAGGTAGTGCAACGCGTCCCTGCGAACCATCTTGTAGCTTACTACATCAACCGGGTTCCTTGCCCGTAAGTGTGGTTTGTTTAAGTTAGTTACTTGTATAACATTATAAATTTAAAGACCCGTAAAACAAACACACATCACCCATTCAACTAGAACAATGTACTCCTAAACTTAGATACCTCTAAATCATTCATACATCATCAACAAGACAATAAATAAGTGAACAAGAACTCAAAGCATTAAGATCTCGACAAAACGTTTAACTATCAACTTGAATTCATAAAAGTATGCAACCATTATTCATTGTATCACTTCATCTCCATAGATGATGAAGTATTTATCTAGACATCACAAAAATACTAAGCATGAAAACAACTATTAATATAAAAGAATCCATATTAATACTGTATGATGATATAGTCTTGAAATAATGTAACTAATAATTAAAGACAAGAAAAGTAAAAGAAATCGAACGAGACTTGGCTAGCTTGCGGCTGTTATGATGATCGAAAGGCAAACTGAACCTCACGTGGAGCTTAATCTCTTACGGCTGCACTCCCGAAAACCCCACACCAACCGACCTCTCCAATTCCCTCGTACAAAAACCCTCTAGCCGATCCCCTCTCGTAAATTCTCTAACCGACCCCCTCTCGTAAATTCTCTAACCGACCCCCTCTAATTCTCTAAATAAAACCATTCGACTAACTCCTCTCTTGCACCTTTATTCTTGGATAATATATATAGAGATTGTGTTTATGATGCAGGCCGACTCCACACACCATCGACTTCAGCTCCAATATAATTGGGCTTAATACCCACGTGAGCCTCCAACATTTATGGCCCATTTTAATTAAAGCTAACATAAACTTAATTGTGGGTTAATGTCATGGCTATTATTCTAGCCGTCCAAACTTATAGTCCATTCTCCATGTAATATGGCCCTGAATTAAATTTTGATCCAAGTCTGTGGCTTCATGTTTCTTCTTTTGAGCTTGCATCATTATTTCTTCTAATTGATCTTAATTCAACTCACTTTTACCATAATTCATCTCATAAACCTATAATTAAATACAAACAAATATTAAGTATAAAAGTCCATAAAATGATCATAATTCAAGTATAAAAAAATGATATCGCATAAAATAAATATATATATATAATAGGCGATATTAGACCACAACATTAAACAAGCTCACTTACATCTCATTAGCTTTACATGTCACTTTCAACTACACCTAAAAACAAACAAACAAAACACTCTCTCTCCCATCCTCTTAGGATTCCGGCTGACCACCCATTGCTACAGTCGTCCAGTCACCGGAAAAATCACTAAACACCTTCAAAGTCATCTACAACCACCCAACATCTCCATTCACCACCAACACGACTCGACACCATCCCACCACCCGTTCACACCCGTGCCACCACCATCCAGTCCCACCAGGAACTGTCGTACCACCACCAGTACCCACCAAGGCACCACCTTTCACCAACAACACCATTTTCATCATCTAAACTTGAAACCCATCACTTCTCTCTCATCATTTTCGTATCTATATAAAACACATCAACAAAAACTCTTGAATGCATGAACAACAACATTGAATGTTGATCGTATCTTTTAGGTGTAGGATGGATTAATTAAAAGGGGTTTTCAATTGATACGAAAGGTGTTCGAACTCATCCTTTTTCCTCCGTCTTTAACAAAAGGGATTTTCAGGTTAAGAAAATCATGGACTTCCACTTTATGAAATCTTGGAGATCTATGGAGAATAACTTCTGGATTAGGAGGTTTAGTTGGCAAAGATATTAGAGATTTTAATAGGAGCTTTTATTTAAAGTGAAATGTACACACATATATCTATATATAATATAAAATTGAGTTATAGTTGCTTAGTTAGAACAAAACTTGTTATTAACTTTATGATTGAATTTAGGAGGGGCTTAATGCATTAAGTTGAGTTATAGCTTCTTTTTTCTTTTTAGCACAAAAGTTATGATCAAATTTATGATGGAATTGATGATTTTGATTACTATTGGTTAAGGTTATTCTATAATAAACATATAAAGTTAGCCTAAAGGTTTTTTGACACATATTTTATGAGGTTATTTATGATGAGATTTATAGTGTTTATAAATGACCTTTATTGTTACAGTGATTAATTATACGTAAATTGTACATGTATATCGAAAGGTCCTATGGGATAAACGTCTTAATGCATAAGTAATGAGTAAAAGAGGTTACATAATTCATAATAACTTTACTCTTATGAATTCTCCTAAATGATAATGAATGGATCTCAAAAATGAATATGCATACAGTTGTGTGGATTTTATGTTTAAAAGAAACTGTGTGTAGTTTTGGTTAAATGAATAAATCAAATTATCATGCATTATTTATGATGCTTACCAGTTATTAAGTAGCATTGAGTCATATACATCAGTTTAACTGCACTCTGATTTTTTTTTCTTTTAGAACGGCTCGACTACATTCCAATCTATATCTATATCTATATACTTATTGTATAAAGTTAGATAATAATTGCTTTTTAAGCACAAAGTTTATGATAAAATTTATAAGCTTCATTAATGATTTTAGTTAATGAGTGAACATTAGTTTTAGTTAATAGTTTGTGATAATTATATATTTATAATGATAATATATGTATATGTTATGAATTATGATAATACATGCTATGATCAATTATTAAAATTTGTGTAATTGTTCATAAATCATTAGCCTAACCCAAACGATATATACTAACCACTTTATTAAAAGAACCCAACCTTTCATATATCCCACCTTCAGTCCTTTACGTAACATTTACCCAGTTTAATCATTTAATTAAGGAATAATAATAATAGTAATACTAATGTTGCTAGCATGCTACTCATACTCACCGACTCAATTTCCATCACTATTCTCTAATTGTTTGATTCCATCTTTCATAATCTCAACAAGGTAATATGTTTGCTTTCTTTTGTTATTAGTCACTCATTATTTTATCATTAATCCTCCTCTGTATTATTATTATTATTATTATTATTATTATTATTATTATTGGCTCATTATTTGGATTTGTAACTATTGTTATCTACACATATCTACATCCTCCGTATGGTTTTTTATTCTTTTTAATTTTATTTTCACATATTATGATATTTATTTAGTTTAATTTGATTTGATTTTAATGATATATAATATATATACAATATAATATCTGATTTTATCTGTGAGTAGAGATGAAGAAACTCAAGTGTTCCAAACGTTGCAGAATAACAAGTATCATCATTGATGAAGAGGTAACCAAATTAGTTTGTATGCATTGAATATTTATCGAATTCGTAAACTTCAGGTATAATTTGTTTTAGCCTTTTCGTTTTGTATTCCTTTACTTATGTGGATACCATTATATGTAAATGATTTGTTAATTTAGTTTGGTTTGTCTAATTAAAGTGCTACAGAAAGAACACCCTAATGCTATAAGCTACTTCCAATGGTTGATCAAATCATTAGAGGGAAAAAAAGAGCTATTTTCTCGGATTATGATGGCATGTTATCACCCATCGGTGTGATTCTGATTGTGCATTCATGTCTAATCAGGTACTACCTTAAGTAGTGATTTTCCTTCATATACAAACATTTATTTGTCTATGCGGTGATCAAAGTTTGATGTATAAATGGTTGATGCAATTTACCACATGCATGCAACGGTGCATGACGCTTATAGGCATTTTCCACAGGCTATTGTTAGCGGCAGAAGTCATGGAAAGGTTTATGGCTTTGTGAAGGTTTATCGGTTCTAGAAAGTTATCCTGGATTCCACATGACACGGGGTAAAAAGACGTTGAAAATACGCCCTCCATAAAGTGGAACAAAGATCATGCCCTTGAGCATTTGCTAGATGGTTCTAAAAACATCCTTCCTATATATATATTGGAGATTATAGAACTCACATGGATGCCTTCAAAGTATGAACCTCTTAAATTGTATATATATTTTTTGTTAGGAGATACTGGCACTTGATAAAAACCAATAGTTTCCAACTATTTAACAAATGCATGGTTTATCAGTTTCTAAGGAAAAAAGAAGTATACTTGATTGTGGTATCATCTAAACCAAGAAAACAATGGCTCCCCACTCGCTGCGCAACCATTCCGAGGTTCTCTTATTCTTAATTGGTTTAGGTTAATGGGTTCACGACAACGGTAATTTGAGGTATGACTTGTTTTTGCTTTTTGTTTTGTTTTCCCTTGCTTATGTGGATACTGTTTTAAGGCGTCAGATTGGAAGCTGTGTTTTTGGGGAGTGAAATGGTGGGTTGGGTAGTGAGTGAGAACATATTTGGACACTAACCGGTGGAATTCCAGGATGAATCGTACCAGTTTGTATTGGACGTTGATCTGCCAATACCTTCCACTTTTTCAGTGAAAAAATTACAAGAAATATCAGTAAACATTGGGCCTCAAAATCATAATTACTCAATAAATATAACAACCGTCACCTGAGTGTTCTTTTGACTGTACTTTTCCGTTCGAAAAAGGTTAGTAACCGTCAAACATAAATCTAAAGACGTGAGTTTTTATGGATTAAAGTATGATTAAGACATGTCATTTTATTGTATACTAGTGTTTTAGACTTTTTAAGACTTGGTGCAAATGTTTGAGGAAGACTAGTTGTTTAATAAAAATGCCTAAATAAAGACTTAAAATACTTTCGCGAGTCAAATATGGTCATGTGACTAGTCGTTGGGTTCGTACTTCAAAAATATATCATAAAATATGGTCAAATCATTTCTATGACATTCGGTGTTCGCCCGGTAAGCAAAAAGGACTAAAACTGTCAGACGTTTCGTTAGTCTGATGGACCCCGCCTCCCTTGACCTTGCCTATAAATACAAGGCCGAGCCTTTTGCTTTTCTTTTCTTGTTTTGGTCGTCCATATCACCTCACACACATAGAATTTTGCTTTCAAATTCTATCTTGCAAAAATCGCTTGATTTCGGATCTAAACGCGTGTAAGTCAATCAAGGCTTCAATCATCGATCAAGAAACAAGTGTGTATTATCATAATCATCATCAAAAAACATGGGTAAGGCTGTTCTTCATCTATTTAATTCGTTCTATATGTATATATATATGTTTACTTTTCGGTTCTTATCAAAAGCTAAGCGAATCATGTCTTTGATTATTGTTTGTGCATCTTTGGTTACATTTGTTGTAAGTCCCAACTATTACTAGATGGGTGCTGAAGACACCTCTATGTCGATGGTGAGTGAACTTTGCAACACGATCAATTAATCTGGATGTGACCAGTTTAGATTGATCGTGTACCAGGTTAACTGGAATAAGTATTAAGGTGACAGAATATTAATATACTGCAATAATATAAATGACGAGTATGTAAACTGGTGAGACAATATGTAATTTTCAAGTGTATTTTATTTATTACTTGTTTAAATAAAATACAAGGTTGTTGCGGAACCAAGATAATACATGAATGTAAATATCCTAACAACCCATGAATTACAATTGATCTAAACTTGAAAATTCTCCTAAACAATCGAAACACTTAGAGTTGTGAAATGTTCCTTTTTGCGATTGAGAGAATATTGCACAAGTTCACCAATATTGCAGAATATATGTATTTGCAAAGTTGTTGAAAATGCTTGTGCAAGGACCTCTATTTATAGTCGAAGATTGAGCATGGGGATCTCAACTTCGACGTACAAATATGGTTGACAGCACACAAAAGTATTGTTAAAATAATCCTTTGTGTGTGTTAAATAAAGTAAGGCAAAAGGTTACTTTATTCAACCACTCTACGTCTTTGCATCTTTATCCAAAGACAATATCATTGTCCGGTTAAAAGGATGTAGAGTAAAAAGGTCCTCCTCGTAATCAGTGTAAGGCTTTGTAAGAGCATTTACACTGGAGGATTCTCCAGTTGATTAATCTGGTAGATTGTCAACTGGGCTTCGCTGCCATTGCCAATCTCTATCTTCCATTTGTTGTCTTTGACTTCAACTGGAAGGTCTTCAGATTCTAGTCTGCTGATCTCAACTGGAGGAAGTCATCAGTTGCTAAACCTGTACAATGCAACTGGACTTCTAATATTTCGGACAATTCCTCATGCTCTCCAGTTGTCACTAGAGAGCTCCAGTTTAGCTTAAACTGGACCTAACAAATTCCCCTAATTGTCCTGAAATATTGTCAAGTATTTTCAAACTTGTTTCTATACAAGTTTAAGTTTGAAATACTTGAGTTTGATAAAACCTATTAAGTTTCCAAGACATTTTTATAGATCATCAAATGTCTTGGATTTTGTTTTAATTGTTTGTAGATCTTATCAGATATCTTACTTGTGAGTTACAATCTGGCAACTTGTATATACACAACATTTATAAATAAGTTACAAGAAAGTATACAAAATTACAAGCAGATAGTTAGAAGGAAAACTTAAACAGATGGCCCTTCGCCAGTTTTCCTTCTCTTTGTTACTGATGAAATTGGCTGAGTATCTTCAGGATCAAGGCCTAATCTTTCTTCAATATTTTCCTTGAACTTGATAAGATTTTGCAATACATACTCCCAGCCTTTTTCAACCTTATTCTTCCTCTGTCTCCCCTCCAGCAACCTCAACATCTCTACATGTTCGGAATGACCATACTGATGGACATCCGGGTTCTCAGTTGTTCTCTTAGGCCCACCAAAGTATTGTACCTCAACAACAAAATGCTTGGCACCAGGCTTGATCGAAACCTTAACATCAGTAATCCTGCCTCTATTGTGCCTTCGACGCTGTACATCTGACAAATATGTGCGAGCTTCAGATTCATTTGTCAGTTTGATTTTGCTCGTGCTCAGTTTTTGTGTAGCAGCTCGAATATCATCAGTTGTGGGTTCAGATGGTTCTACCCAAGTCCTCAGATTTGCATCTCTTGGCAAGGCCTTTTGTTTTCTTCCTTTGGACTTGGGTGGATTCATCACTTTGGTGACTGCCTTCTTTACCTGCTCAGTTCTCTTGAGAATCCCTTCAGACCTAATCTCTCTGGCCTTCTCCACCGACACATTCAAACACTTTGCATCCAGTTCAGCCTCATCATCCTGGTAGTGTTTGTCCAGTTCCACTTCAAGCATCTCCTTCAGTGCATTGACTATTCTTGGATCTTCTTTGATCTTTTTGTATTCAACAAGTGTCAAGCCAAGGAGTTGAGCATCAGTGATATCAACAAGAGGGGTTGGAAGATTTCTCCTGGATTCAAATTGGTTCACCTTCATTTGTTTCTTCCTTTCTTTGACCAGGTATCCCACTCTTGCTAACTTCTGACTCTCGCTTTCAGTAACTGGAGGCAACAGATCAACATTGCCAGTTTCCAACATTGGTGCATCGGTGGCTGGTTCCAAAGATTCATCAGCAATGGCCTTTCCCTTATCAACACTTCCTACCACCACATCATCAAATACCTCAATCTCCTGCTCACCAGCCTCAGTACTGGTAGCTACCACTATCTCCTTCCCTTTACTTGAAGTCTTCACATGAGTGTGACGGGCATGTATTGACCTTTCCCCCTTGGCAGCATCTAGTCCCTGCCTGATGGCTTCAAAATCAGCATGACTAGAGGGCAGACGATCTAGAGGCTGCCATGATTGCATTGTCTTGCACTCTTTGAAGACTCCACAAATCATGCGAACTGTCCTCCATAGATGATTTATCTCTTGAGACTGAGTCATTACATTTCCACTTGTCTGCTCTTGACTCTTTAAAATCTGTTTAAGTATTGAGAGATCATCTGAAGAGAGCCCAGTTGCAGGGACTTCCTTAACACTTTTAGTAACAACCTCCCTTCCTTTGCCAACTTCGGTGGTCATATCTGATATGGCAGTTGAGTGTTCAGATACTTTGTTGGCCAGTGTATCCAGACTGCACCTCAACCGATCAATCTCAGATGTAATAGGAGTGAGATCGACCTGGGGCGCTGCATTCTTAGTGATCTCAGACATCACCTTTTCAATCAAATTGTTCTCACTGGCAGCCAAAGTTTCTTCGATCTTGAGTCCCACTGAAGAGGCCAACTGATTTCCAAGCTCTGTCACATCTAGGCCAGGTTTGTTACACAAATCTTGCACCTGCCTTTCCAGATTCTTAATATCAACCTCTGAAGATCTGACAGTACTGTTCAGCAGGTTGGATATTGAAGATGTGACTCCAGATTGAGTCAGTGCGAATGCCTCCCTTAAAGATGTTGCCAGTTGATTGGAGGATTCCACTAACTCGTTCAGCTTGCCAAACCCCAAGTCCTCATTGGCAGAGAACTTGTTGATCCCCAGGTCAACCACTTTAATGTTTTGCAAATGATCCTTGTGGTACCTGGAGAGGGACTTGGTGTTCCGATCGAGTGTCTTTTGAATCTCTTCCACCCTCGCGAGAAGGTTCGAGAGATCGGCTTGAAAAGACACGAATTAGCTATCCAATGACGGAGGAGAAGGTGTCACTGGACCAGCCGAAAAAGCTACAGGTGCAACTGGACGAGGTATGACAATATTTGGTTCTCCAGTTGCGGTAGCATCAGTTGATAGAAGAGGAGGGGTTGTAGAAATGAAGGGAAGAGATTCAATGTGTCGTTCATGCTGAGAATGCTCAGGTGTGAACGACGGCGACGGTGGGGTTAGGATGTGTCTATTTCTAGGCACACCCATAGAAGAAAGTAGTTGGCGAGAGGCGAATATTGGAGGTATATCTAAGCTTTGTACATTAGTTGGGGAAACTGAAACATGTGGTTCTTGGGGTTGACCAAGGAGAGAAGGGAGCTGATCAAGTACAGTTGCATCAGCCATCTCCTGCTCAGATTCCGTCTCAGATGAGTCCGAAGACTCAAGCTGAAACTCACCCTCATTTATGCCAAGATCCATAAATGTTGGGGGTGGCTGAACAAGTTGTTCAGACTCCTGATGACCAGTTTGAGTTGCCTCAATGGTATCATCAGTTCTAGGATCCGTTGCCGAAGCATCTTCTCCCTGAACAGAGGTGACTGGTGCCTCAACTACAACTGTTCTATCCTCAGTTGCAATATCACCGGCAGCGGCTTCAGAGACCACTATCACAGATTGTGACTGGTCAGGTGCAGCAAGTCCAGATCTTGATCTCCTGCTTTTAGAGGATCTTCTTGCTTTAGGAACGGCCTGGACTCCTGCTTCTGCCACAGTTACTGCTCCAGTAGACGAACCGGTGGGTCCCTCATTATCTTGAGGCCCACCCAGTTGCCTTTCTGACTCACCAGATTGCGGTGCATCAGTTTTAGAGAATGCAAAGATCATTCTCGGGGACATCTGGACTTCATCAGAAGTGGACACCAGGTTGTCCAGATTCCTCAACAGTTCTAGCACAGAGAACAAGGATTGAGTGTTGTTGTACTCTTCTCTGCCCAGAATCTGAATGAAACAAAGGGACAGGAATCTTGAAAAGGGAACACAAGGACCCCTGTTGCCCTTCAGCTTGAACACCAGGCTTCTGAACAGAATACCTGCAAAATCCACCCTCAGTCCATTCCAGAGGCAGTAAGCCATCTCTGCTTGAAAGGAGTTTATCTGGTCCAATCCACCAGAACTCCCTCCCAAACTTTCCACCAAATGGACCATAAAGAACTTCCAGGATGGTGAAAGCCCTTTCATTGTAATAGACCCCTTGGTCTTCAACACATCCCCCTCCACCATCTCCTTATTTCCCATGTCAAGGAAGACCTGGCGGAAATTAATGTTGGAGGAAATCACCACTGGATTTTCATTTTGTCTCCAGTAATTGAGGTTAAGGGCTTCCCTCAATGTTTCAGTGGTGATGGTACACGGGACTGACCCATCCTTTAGAGAAAAGGAGATGGATGAGCAGTCCTCAGAAAGAGAGGCAGTGTACCAGAATTCACACAAGTAGTCATGAAATAGCTTGTGTGGATTCAAAGAGAAGGCATCGCTAAGGGGAGAAATCCGAAGAAAGGATTGGATTCTCCCTATAAGAGAGTCAGCGGCCTGGAGCCCTTGGAGAGATGCCATTGGATTATTTGGATTTAATTTAATAAGTTTAGAACTTATGGGAGCACCAGTGGCACGAATAACATTATGTGATGGATTGTACTCAGCAGTGAGTAGATTCACATCACGAGAACGAGATGAAGAAGAAGAAGATTTAGGAGCCATTTGTGAATTTTGATTTAGGGTTTTGGACTTAAAGAAGAAAGAGAGAAATGGATCTCGAATTGTGAATGATTGGAAGAGTAAATGAAAGGAATTTTGAGAGAAGTAAATGAGACGGATATTTTGGTGGAGGTATATATATAGGCAGTAAAATATTGCCAAGATATATACGAAAAGATATTTTTAGTCCCCAAAAGTTTGAAATAATTTGTAAAAAGTTATTTTCCAAAATTTTGAGAATTCAAAAATATTTAATACCTCCCATCAAGCATTTAATGCTACGACGGCTGGTATTCCCACTCACCCACTAACTTCACCAATACCCATAAAAAATGCAGTACATTTCAGCAAAAGTCTTGACACGTAAGACATGTCAGGTGACGTTTGTGAGTGCGAGGTTAGCACTCGAGTAACATCACGTGTCACATGTATCCACCAAGTAAAACATAACGTTATGAAATCTGGCTGACCACCATTTTGAGACAAGACCAAACTAGCAAACTGGAAAATTTAGATGCCAGTTACAACTGATGACTTTCAGTTGCATTTTTCAATAAAAGCATTTTTATTTTGAAAAATATTTTGAGTCTTTTTCCCCCTAAAAACATGATCCATTTGATCAATGACTAGTCTTTGAGTACATCAAGGCGTTCAATCTCCAACCAATCAAGAATCACCTGGACCATCCTCAACTGAAGGGCCTCTCCAGTTCAATAAGGATTTAACATACCCAGTTCACTGATGAGATGTTTAAAGGTTTTCTCATCAAGAGGTTTTGTAAAACCATCAGCTAACTGTTTATCAGTGGGGATGAAATGTATTTCAATATCTCCTTTCATAACATGATCACGAATGAAGTGATACCTGATATCAATATGCTTTGTCTTTGAGTGCATTACAGGGTTGTGAGATATAGCAATTGCACTGGTGTTGTCACATAAGATTGGGGTTCTTGTGAATTTCATACCATAATCAAGTAACTGGTTTTTGATCCAGAGAATCTGGGCACAGCAACTGGCCGCAGAAATGTAATCTGCCTCAGCAGTAGACATTGAGACTGAAGTCTGCTTCTTACTGGTCCAACTTACCAGTTTTCCCCCTAGGAAATGGCATCCACCAGTTGTGGATTTTCTATCAATCTTACAACCTGCATGATCTGAATCTGAATAATCCATTAGATCTAACCCTAAGCCTTTGGGATACCAAAGACCAAGGCTAGGGCACCCTTTCAGGTACCTGAAAATGCGTTTAACAGCATGCAAATGTGATTCTTTTGGATTTGCCTAAAATCTGGCACATAAACATGTTGCAAACATTATATCTGGTCGACTGGCAGTTAAATACATCAGTGAACCAACCATTCCACGATATTCTCTTTGGTCCACTGGTTTGCCATTTGGGTCAGAGTCCAAATTTAATGGAGCTGAAATAGGTGTGGTTTTTGATGGGACTGAATCATATTTGTATTTTCTTAACAAATCTCTGACATATTTTTCTTGGTTAATAAAGATACCATCCATGGTTTGTTTGATTTGTAAACCTAAGAAAAATGTTAATTCACCCATTAAACTCATCTCATATTCTTGAGACATAATTTTCGAAAACCTTTTACACATTCCATCATCAGTTGACCCGAATATAATATCATCAACATAAATTTGTACCAGCAAGATATTACCTTTTTCTTTCAAGATGAACAAGGTATTATCTATTGCACCTCTTTGAAAACCATTTTTGAGAAGATGTTTAGTTAGAGTATCATACCAGGCTCTTGGGGCTTGTCGAAGACCATACAAAGCTTTGTTCAGTCTATATACCCAATGTGGATGCTTTTCGTTTATGAAGCCTGGAGTCTGCATAACGTACACTTCTTTTTCCAATGTGCCATTCAGAAACGCACTTTTACATCCATCTGGAAGACCTTGAATTGCAAGTGAGCAGCATAAGCCAAGAAAATTCTGATGGCTTCAAGTCTTGCAACTGGAGCAAAGGTTCATCGAAATCAACACCTTCTGCTTGACAATAACCCTTGGCAACTAATCTAGCTTTGTTCCTGATAACGTTGCCATCTTCATCCATCTTGTTCCGGTAGACCCACCTCGTTCCAATGGGTTCTCTCTTTAACCCTGGAGGACAAGGAACAAGCTCCCAAACGTTGTTCCTTTCGAACTGGTTGAGTTCTTCTTGCATAGCTTCAACCCAGCTTGGATCTGCCATAGCCTCGTCAATCTTCTTCGGTTCAATCAGTGATAAGAAGGTGACGTTCAAGCATTGATCACTTGTGGCTCTTCTAGTCTGAACCCCACTATCTGGATTGCCAATAATCTGCTCAATGGGATGAGCAGCAGTCCATTTAGTGTATTGACTAGGTTGGTATAATACAACATCAGTGCAAGACACTTGACGATCTCCAACAGATGCAGCAACTGAAGGAGGATCAGTCCAAACTACTTCAACTTCATCATCAGTGTCAACTGAAGAGTTAACATGATTATCTTCAAACAAAGGTATATCTTGAAGAACTGGAGAAGCTTGAACTGGTTCTGATGTTGTTGTGGCACGCACATCAGATCCAATTACCAGTTTTTCAGGTAGGTTAAAACTGATAGAGTGATAAAATGAGGTGTCACTGAAGTTCTTCTTTTCTTTAACTGGTTCCAAGACTTGATGTCTGGAAACATTTTCTGGTGTATTAACTGATTGATGAACCAGATCAGATACACCAAAATCAACTGGGACAACTGAAGATAAATCAAGGGTTGGTCTTTTGTTGATTGCTTCATTTGATTCATCGAATGTGACATGAATTGTCTCATGTACCTTTTGGAGTCTATAATTGTAAACTCTATAGGCTTTTCTAACATCTGAATACCCCACAAAGACGCCTTCATCAGCTTTTGCATCAAATTTTCCCAACTGACTGGAATCGTTTAAAATGTAAACTGGACAACCAAATACATGGAAATATCCAATATTTGGCTTGCGATTCCTTAGGACTTCATAGGCAGTCTTCCTGTGTCTCTTGACATAAACTGACCGGTTTTGGGTGTGACATGCAGTTGCCACAGCTTCAGCCCAAAAACAGGTGGGAAGACCAGATTCAGATAACATACTTCTGGCAGCTTCAATCAATGTGCGATTCTTCCTTTCAACCACACCATTTTGTTCTGGAGAACGAGCTGACGAAAAGTTTTGAGAAATGCCAGTGTCAGTGCAAAATATTTCCAATTCTTTATTCATGAATTCTGTACCGTTATCACTTCGCAACTGACACACTTTCTTGGTATACTTGAGCTCAATACGCTTGATGAGAGAGATAATTTCTCCAGGTGCATCACTCTTTGATCTGATAAATATCACCCAACAAAATCTGGTGTATTCATCGACCACAACTAAAGTGTATCTTTTGCCAGCTTTAGTTTGAACATTCACTGGACCAAAAAGATCCATAAGAAGCATGTGAAGAGGTTCAGTGATACTGAAATTCTGCCTGGTCTTGAAACTGGCTCTTTTCTTTTTGCCCATCTCACACCCTGGACATGGCTTCTCCCTTTTAAAGGAAAACAAAGGTATCCCATCAACCAGTTGCTTTCTTGACAACTTGTTAATATTTTTGAAGTTAAGATGAGATAACCGTTTATGCCACAGCCAGTTGGTGTCCTCATCAGCCTTGACATAGAAACAATGCTCTTCTGGAGTAGGCTCCATGTTCATGATGTACACATTCCCTTTTCTTGGTGCAATCATGACTACCTTTCAGTCCTTGTTAAAAATAGTGCCTTGAGCAATGTCGAACAGTACCCTATATCCATCATCACAAAGTTGACTGACACTTATCAGGTTATATTTCAAACCATTGACAAATGCAACCTCAGTGAACTGAATCTGCCCATTGTCAACAACACCATATCCTTCAGTTTTCCCATTTCCATCATTACCAAATGTCACCGCTGGTCCATCGCAGACAGTGAACTCTTCCAGCAGGGGCTTACATCCGGTCATAGTCCGGCCAGCTGCGCTGTCCAGATACCAGATATTCTTCTTTCGATCGCCCTGCACACCCAAGTAAGTGATCAGTTATTTTTGTGAACCCATCTTTTCTTGATGGGTCCACTGGACTTCTTCTGAGAAGTCCCAGATGCTTGACTGGGTGTTGAACTGGATGAAGAAACTGGAGGGTTCTCTCTAGTTTCTAGAGTAAAAACAATTGGTTTTAATGGAACATTGACCTCCTTTTTCTTTTCGATATTTGCTCCTTTCTGAGCTGATTGTTTTATCTTTTGTTTTTGAGAAGGGGTTTTGACATTTTGTTTCTCAACAGAGGATGATGCACCTCCTTCCAAATTTTTAACTCTGGCAGTACAACTTTGTACTTGCCTTGACAAATTTTGGAGTTGATTCTCCATTTTTAACAAAATGTTCTTTTCATCAGGCTGCTGGCCTATGGACTTGGGCTCAGCGGGGGTTTTAGTCTTTAGAGTTGTGGACTCATTTGACTTATGAGGTAAAGGATTGTCACTAGATTCCTTTTTAACTGAAGCTTTAGCCTTCTTAGCTCCAATTTTAACCTCAACAAGGTTGGTCTTAGTGGATTCAGATTTGACAGTGCCAGAGGAATCATAAGGTGTTTCAACTCTAACAGATTCTGGCAATTGGTGAATTGTGGGTAAAACAGCTGCCATCTGAAGATCACCAGATTTCCAGGCAGTTTTTTGAGCATCAATGGTTTTAGAAAAAGCGTCATAATTTTTACCAGATGCTTGAACCCAAGAATTAATAACCATATGTTCTTTTTCAAGATCAAATTTCAGTTTTTGGTTATCTCTTTCCAATGCCTCATTTTTCAAATCTGACTCTTTAAGAGCCAACTGGACACTTTGTAGATCATTTATTTGACTTTTCATGTTGTTACATTCAACCAAAACTGTTTCTAAGTATCTTTCACGGTCAGTTCTTATGGTTTCAACAAATAACAAGTCATAATTTAATGATTCAGCAATATCCAGTTTCAATTCTGAATCAATTTCGACATCATAGTCCCTTACCTTCTTTAAGATGATGTCAACCCATCTTCCTGACACAACATCATCTTTCACCACTGGTTGTTGACTCTCCAATGCCATGAAACACATATCTCTAATCTCTTCTTCATCATCAGATGAATCATTAGAGAGTTCCCATTTCCCTTCAGTTTGAGCCATCATGCACTTGTTCTTTTCTTTCTCATTATTTTGTTCAAGAGACATGAGAGCAATCTGGGCCTTAAGTTTCTTGTATTTGGCCTTATAATCATCAGTTTTAATAAAGTTTGGGACAATAGGACCAGTTTGGTTGTTCATCTGACTAGATCTGCATTCCTTCATGAAATGGCCTTTCTTACCACATTTGTAGCAGGTAAGATTAGCCTTATCCATAGAGATTGAATTGGAAGCATTATTGGACCCATTAAATCGATTAGATTTATGCTTAAACCTGTTAAAGGTTTTAGCAATCATGGCTACCAGATCATCATCGTCAGTTTCCTCACAACCATCACTGAGATTAGTGGTTAGGCCAGAGTTCAAAAAGTTTTTTAACATTTCCTTCATAGAATGTGACTGGACATTCTCAGTAGACATTAAAGCAGCACAAGGTTGCCTAGAAAAGTTGGCAGCCTTGGAACTCTGAGCATGGTTTAAAGCATCTTGCTCAGCCAGTAATCTTGCAGCATCATTATCTTCAGTGAATCTGAAGGCTCCATAAGGGGAGGCAAGAGTATGGCTATGCAAGGTCTTTCCTTGTCTTAAGACAAGAACCATGTGTGCCCATTTGGATGGCAAAACATCACAGAATTTTTCAAGAAGAATGTCCTTATCCTTCTCCACTCCCAAACCTCTAAGTTGATTAATTAGGCCAGTAAATCTGGTATAAGTACCAGTCAAACTTTCATTATGAAGAGCAAAGAAGGATTCATACTTCTTGTTGAGAGCAACCTTTCTAGTGACAATGGTGTCATTTCCTCCTTCAAACTGCAGAACTAATTCATCCCACATAGATTTTGCACTAGAAAATAGCACAAGGGTAGGAATTAGTTCCTCAGGTATAGCAGAAAGAATCATGTTTTTCAGTTTGGTATCAAGATCAACCAATCTGCGATCCTCATCTGACCAATGTTCCTCAGATTTTTCCCTGGTGCCTCTTCTCCCAGTGGGATCGAGAAGAGGGCTAACACCACTGGACATGGGTATATATGGTCCATCCTTAAGGATTTTCAACATATACCTCTCTATCCCACCAAAATGCAAGAGCATTCTAGCTTTCCATGTACCAAATGTCTCACCATTCCCATCGAATTTGGGAACAGGAGAGTTGGAGTAATGTACATGAACGTGGTTAGCTCCAGGAGTTGGAGGAGGAGGAGGAGGATTAGTATTTAAAGGAGTAGCAATATTAGGATTAGATTCATTAGGACCAGAACCATTCTCACCTTCAGCAGCCATCGAAGCAGACCTAGGTTATAGAATTGAGACAATTCAACCTGCTTGCTCTGATACCACTTGTAAGTCCCAACTATTACTAGATGGGTGCTGAAGACACCTCTATGTCGATGGTGAGTGAACTTTGCAACACGATCAATTAATCTGGATGTGACCAGTTTAGATTGATCGTGTACCAGGTTAACTGGAATAAGTATTAAGGTGACAGAATATTAATATATTGCAATAATATAAATGACGAGTATGTAAACTGGTGAGACAATATGTAATTTTCAAGTGTATTTTATTTATTACTTGTTTAAATAAAATACAAGGTTGTTGCGGAACCAAGATAATACATGAATGTAAATATCCTAACAACCCATGAATTACAATTGATCTAAACTTGAAAATTCTCCTAAACAATCGAAACACTTAGAGTTGTGAAATATTCCTTTTTGCGATTGAGAGAATATTGCACAAGTTCACCAATATTGCAGAATATATGTATTTGCAAAGTTGTTGAAAATGCTTGTGCAAGGACCTCTATTTATAGTCGAAGATTGAGCATGGGGATCTCAACTTCGACGTACAAATATGGTTGACAGCACACAAAAGTATTGTTAAAATAATCCTTTGTGTGTGTTAAATAAAGTAAGACAAAAGGTTACTTTATTCAACCACTCTACATCTTTGCATCTTTATCCAAAGACAATATCATTGTCCGGTTAAAAGGATGTAGAGTAAAAAGGTCCTCCTCGTAATCAGTGTAAGGCTTTGTAAGAGCATTTACACTGGAGGATTCTCCAGTTGATTAATCTGGTAGATTGTCAACTGGGTTTCGCTGCCATTGCCAATCTCTATCTTCCATTTGTTGTCTTTGACTTCAACTGGAAGGTCTTCAGATTCTAGTCTGCTGATCTCAACTGGAGGAAGTCATCAGTTGCTAAACCTGTACAATGCAACTGGACTTCTAATATTTCGGACAATTCTTCATGCTCTCCAGTTGTCACTGGAGAGCTCCAGTTTAGCTTAAACTAGACCTAACATTTGTGTGTAAGAACTGAAATTGAACCTTGATTAAGGTTTGATTCGACTCATTATGCACTCATGTAATCCGTTTTGTGCAACTACAAATTGAAGATATCCTTTACTTGGCTAAATGACTCAAAAACTAGTCGATCACATGCGTATGAAATCGGTCGAACATCACCCTTTTTGTACTAAGTTGTGTAACTTTTGTGCGTACAAGATCCATGGGTATGAATTGGCTAGCCATAATCTACGTCGTTTTAACAAAAATCGCATCGAAATCGTCGTTTTTGATCAAAATGCGTCCAAATCCGACCCCAAACAGGTCTAGCTCGACCTCTACCTGGTCTAGCTCGACTTAGGCAGGTCTAGCTCGACCTAAATCAGGTCTAGGTCGACCTCTTCTGGTCTAGTTCAACCTCTCATAGGTTTTGTCGCTTAAACGTCTCGTAAAGTTACTAGCTTGACCCGAAATGACTTGTTTTAACTCTCGGACCCTTAAGTATTGGGAGAACTCATTTTGACCTCTGTCCAGGTCTAACTAGACCTGTCATGGTCAAGTTCAACCACTTCCCTACTCATATAATCGATTTCTTTGGCCCTTCGTGTCCATACGCGCTTAATCGGTTCTTAAACTTGACTAGTTTTCTCAAAAAGTGTAGTTTTGGTCCAATTGATTAACGTATGATTAAATGGTTTCAAAATAATATTTTTTTGCTGTAGTTGGTTGAGTTCAACCATAAGGTTGAGCTCAACCTCAACTCGTTTCGGTTTCGTAAGCTTTTCGGTTAAAATCTCCGGTTTCGTCTAATTTTGATTAAATTCGAGTAAAACTTATTTTGGGCTATGTAATGATTTCAAATCAGGTTGTATTGATAAAATAATATATTTTAAACTTAAGAAAGGTCATTGGTGCCAAATCCAGACTCTTGTTCGGTTTATTCGAGTCTCGTAAATTTTAACAAACGTTGTTTTAAAAGTTAAATAAAGACATATGGACTTAAAGGTATTCCTAATAGGCTAAGACTTAAGACAAAAGACTTTCATTGTGACTTTCCATTTACTATTGATAGGTGTTGATTGTCGTGGACTTTGATTGTGCTTGTCATGCTCGTTCGTTATACTTTCATAACACCTTTCAGGTGAGTTTCGTAGCCCCTCTTTTTACAAGTTTTGGGGTGGAGAGTATACTTATTTTCAAACAGTTTTGTCGGTTTCTGTTTTATGTTCAATATTGAGCCTGTGCGTATAGAGTTACTTGTGCCATTTGACGTGCTTTGATCTTATTGTTTGTGTGTGATTATGTGTTTGTTTGTTGTGCTTTGGACGTACTTATTGTATGAGTTGAGACTTGAGACTTTGGACTAAGGCAGGTACCGTAAGGCCGGACTTTGAGACATTGAGACATTTGGACTTATTATGGCGTAACTCTGCTCGTTATATATTGAACTATTACTTGTTTAAACTTAAAAGAATCGAAAAAAGACTTATTTCTTTTATTAGACTTTTGACATAAAACCTACGAACTCACCAACCTTTGTGTTGACACGTTTTAGTATACTTTTCAGGTGCTCAGGCAAATCAGGGATAAAGGCTGCTATGCTAGGCTGGACTTCGGAGATTAGTACTCCTTAATAATTGTCAGACTTTGAGGCTACATGCCTTGGATTATTTCTTTATGGACTTGATTGTAATAAGCTATTGTAGCACTGTTATGACTCTGAATTCATGTTTTGGGAATATACTTATTATATTCTATTTCATTTAGCAGTATCTATGTAATTCCATGTCGTGCTGTACTTTTCATGACACCTCATGTTTCCGCCAACGGTGGGGTGTTACAATTTGGTGGTAAACACTTCTTAATAAAGGTTATGACTAGGTGCTTTAGGTGGCATGAGTTGTTTTGGACCTTTTGGTGAAAATTTGGTTGTATCAGGCTATAATCCAGGGTAGTAAACATCTTTTTCTAGAGTTGACTGAGACACATATCTGTTATATTTGTGAGTTTTGTGTAAGGTAGTAGAAGTACTTCACTCAAATGTTTTAAGTAAGCTTGCTAACTTGTAAGTTTTCCATCTTTATAGTTTTATATCTTTTTGTTGATTGAGTTCATTTGTCCATGTTATTGTTGTTTATTGTTTATTGCTGATGTAAAGCCATCAGTAGTCAAAATTACGTACTAGCTTTGGATCCACTTGCATGGAAGATATAAAAGCTTAGAGCAATAGTTTATATTTGCTAGTAGATCTATGGGTGTCGACGTGTCGTTGGTCGAGGATTGTATTAGTGAGATGACAAGATGGGTTTATGAAGTTTACATGTCTATTATAACTCTAGAACTATCTAACCATTTGGTAGGCTTTATGCTAATCTAAGATGTTCAAGTGGGAAGAATGGTGGTTCAGTCAGCTACATCAACTATGGGGGACCATCACTTAAGTCTGATGTTATAAGTTGAGAACCTTAGGCAATACTATCAACATTGAGCATTGTAGGTAATTTTCGTCCTTTGTTCTGTAATTTTTTAATATTCAGTCCCATAGTATTTGATTTGATGATGCTTTAAGATTGCATTTCTGTTGAACATTAGTTGACAACAAAATATATTGTGAAGTTAATGAATAAAGTACTCTTTTTCTCTTACTAAATTTTGAACTTATAATATTTTTTGCTTTAAGGTCCTGTTTCGTTCCCTTGATAGCATATATTTGTAATTGGGCCACTTTTTTCTAAAATCATACATATACATAATGCACAAGCGAGATAAGACGAAGAGAGAGAGGATAGGTTCTAAGGTTGTTACATTAGATGGATGTAGTACTTCCTTTGCTTTTGTCAATACTACTTCAATGCAAGTATTTCATGTTGGCCTTTTTATCCACTTAACTACGCGCTGATGTGTCTCTGATTTGGTTTGTCAATAATTGGCGGTGCATAATCCATTAGATGACCTAAAGTGAGGACTTACAAAGTCAATGTAGCATCATTTAAGTAGTTGGTTTTGCCTGAGTTACAGGTTTGTCTTGCCTGTCAACCTTATTTCGATACTATGAACATAACTTATTATTTTTAGTCATTTTGTGTGTTGCGCTCACTTGCCATTTCATTGATTTTGGGATGCTTATCGAATTATTATAATTTAGAGTAGGTGAAGTGAGAGCTACATTATACCATTTTCCTTATCCCAGAAAGTAATATAGTTTGACTTTAATGGTTGAATGGAACCGGCTCGCAATTTCAGGATACTTATGTTTCTTATTGTATGTCAGGATAGGTGAATGGAGAGGCTCATTAACTTTAAAGTAATTTACTTCGACTTTAAGGTCATACCAATATGAGTTCTACCTTAAAACTAAATTGGCATCGATAAGTAACTAAGAAAAAGTTTATCAACACCACACACATCTAGCAACTAACACAAATGAAAAAGATTTTGGTATCACCATGTAGCGCGATTAGAGTAAACGTTGGATATGGAAATTAAGATGTTTGACTTCAAAAGTCAAACTATAATTCTACAAAGAAATTCAATTTAGACATTTCTTTTTCAGGTCAAAGAACAAAATCATCTATTTAGTATAGATGAAGCTCATAAGATAGGCTATTTGATAAAAGACTGGATGTAGTTAGAGTTAGGTGAAAAAGGGAAATCCACTCCCTCAGTATGGTGAAAACGGTAAAACTACTATATATTGTAGTTTAGCAAATAATGTTAAGCAGACCCAACATCTTTTAGTAATTGTGATATGAAAAGATCTTATCTTACTGTTGTACACACAACACACCATAATGCAACTTGCATCATTTGACCCCTCTAAAAAGAAAAAGGTTGTCACTCAAGACCGCGCTGAAGATTTAGAAAAATTGATTGAGAAAACTGAGAGTTTGTCTGGTAAATAATTCCATAGCATCGATTCTAAAAAGTATTATGTATGTGTGTGTATACCACTAAATCACTCATTATGCTTGATACGTAGTTTCTAATGGCCTTGAACCGACATTTACTTGACTAAAAAACTGGTTTTGTAATGTTGTTGCTTTTTGACCTGTTGTACCACCTCCATGCCCTTGAGCATATGCTATAACATGGATATTGTTGATGATTCTAACAACATCCTTTATATATTGGAGATTATAGAATTGACAAGGATGCCTTCAAAGTATGAATCTCTTAACAAAAAAAAGTTTTTTTTGTAATGAGATATTCACACTACTTGCTAACGACCAGTAGTTTCCAACTAATTAACAAATAAATGCATGGTTTTTCAGGTTTTAAGGAAAAAAGAAGTATAGTTGATTGTGGTATCATCTAAATCAAGAAAAACAATGGCTCCCCACTCGCTTCGCGGCCATTTCGAGGTTCTCCCATTCTTAATTGGTTTAGGTAAATGGGTTCACGACAACGGTAATTTGAAGTATGATTTGATTTAGCTTTGTAGTTTGCTTTCCCATGCTTATGTGAATACTGTTATATGGCATCAGATTGTAAGTTGCGTTTTTCGGGTAGTAAAATGGTGGGTTGGGTAGTGAGTGATAACACAACACCGTCAACACGAACCGGTGAAATGTCAGGATAAATCGTACCAGTTTGTATTGGACATTGATCACCAATACCTTCCACTTTTTCAGTGACAAAATTACAAGAAATTATGAGTAACCATTGGGCCTCAAAATAATAATTACTCAATAAGTCAATTTAGTGGTAAACACTTCTTAACAGACGTTATGACTGGGTGCTTTTGGTGGCATGGGTTGTTTTGGACCTTTTGGTGAAAATTTGGTTGTATCAGGCTGTATTCCAGTGTAGTAAACATCTTCTTCTAGAGTTGACTCACACGCATATATGCTATCTTTGCAGATTTTGTGTAAGGTAGTAAAAGAACTCCATTCAAATCTTTAAGTAAAGCTTGCTAACTTGTAAGTTTGCCATCTTGATAGTTTTATATCTTTTTGCTAATTTGGCTCATTTGCTCATGTTATTGCTGTTTATTGTTTATTACCGGTTTGAAGCCATTGTCAGTCAAAATTACTCACTTTGGATCTGCTTGCATGGAAGATATCACTGTACACTCTTATATCTCGGTCCTTAATTCCATACATCCTTATAAAGTTTCATGATTGAGTTTTTCAGGTTGACGAAACACTGTTATGAATGGTTATATTTTCTTTTGCAGATACGATAGATTACATGAAGTTCTACTAAGATACAGTATGTGTGCCCACACACATACACTATGTATTGATTGAATTAAAAATTCACTTTTATATTAGTTATTTTTATTTTTGTGATTATATATATATATATATATATATATATATTTTAACCGTTCAAATCTTCTTTATACTTGAGAACTTATTTTGGTTTGTAAAGTGGTTCTTAATTAAATACCTGTTTCTAAAGATCCAAAGTATGTTTATTAGTTAACACAATCCACATTTCATACTTCTTAGTGTAACAGAGTAACAGACCATACTCATCCACATCGAGATTCATTTTCATTTTATAGAGAAAACTCTATATGGGACAATTTTGAAGTCCATGTGTCAAATCGAACTGATTGGTATATCATATGTTAGATGTTGGAATTTGAACTAGCTAACTGTTAATGTTTTGATTGTAGTAATGTTTTGGAGCCTCGGTTTATGTCAAAGTACGATCAATATTACCATTTGCAAGTTAGCTTCAGTCAAGTTGTCAAGAGTACACTAATATAAATTTGGGCATGCTTAAATAACATGTGACTTTAATGTCTATGTTATTCTTTTATATAATGTCTATATTATTCTTCTTATTTTCATCCGTTTACTCATGGATAGGCTGACTTGGGTCATGTTTTATCTCTAAAAGGTTCAAACATTTAAATCACAAAATAGCTAAAAAGGAAACGGGTCGAAACTTAGTAGCTGTACGTAGTGAAGTTTTAAGTGCTTTAAACCTCCTAAGTAATTTATTTAAATCAGATTTATATATAAACCGTATAGATTTGGTGATCATAGCTCATAGTTGACACACCAATTGGTCATAAGTTTTTTTTTGAGGTTTCTCGACCAAAAGTGATTTAGCTCAATGGGCCTAGCATGTATAACTTACCTATTCAACCCTTTTTGACCTGAACCTACCCATACATTTTGTCACTTTTAGCTTTTATAGTCGTGTCTATGATTTAACCAACAAACATTAGGTGAGATGACACTTGAGGAGTTTTTGGTTAAGGTAGGAGATAGTAAGAGAAGAGGGCCAGTTAGCTAATAAACCCAATGATAACTGGATGGTTTATAACTTGAAAACTCCCCAAAATAGTTTTGTATATGGTACTATTAGATTTCCCAAAATAGTCTTGTATAGCAACCAAACTGCATTCGAGTCGGCAACTAATCTGCCTTTTTATGTAAATGGAGTTGGATCTACACTAAGTAAACAACAGAACCGGTAGTTGTTTACAGAACAAACTGTCTTTCTTATCGAGATCCATGGATACACCAAGTAGTAAGCCATTGGAAAGTTCTGTCATTAGTTACGGAATCATGGGTATTTCATGGTATTTCTGATAAAACGATGAATGTGAATAATATGATTTCAAATTGTACGTTACAAGGTAGGATGGGGGTTATGATTGGTTTAGGGGCATCGGCGGTAGTATGATAGTTGTTGTAAGAGACGTAGGGTCTCTTGGAGTTTTATCCGATAGAATGGGGAAGAATAATGAAGATACATATTTGCTTTCACCTCCCCCTTATCTATTTAATGGAGTTGCAAGGGGAAAGAAAAGTAACCCAGTTAAAAGAGTTATTTGCAAAATCAAGGGCACGTAGATTTGTAAGTAGCGTTTCTAAACTTATTATTTTATCTTTCTTTTCTTCTAACTGAACATTATTGCCATGTGTTACAACATTGAACATCAACGCATGATTGATAAGTTCCACATGTACTGTGCAAGGGTCTCTTGGGGATTATGAATATGACAATGAAAGGTCTTAGCGAGTTCGAAGCAACGAAGTATGTTCAGGTTGATTGATGGAAGGATGGCGTCTATAATTATTGTTGGGTTAATCTTGATGGGTCGAGTTTCTTCACGGGTCAAGTACGACTCTGCTTCATGGATGATTGGGTATCATTATTTGAGTTTGGAAGTAGTCCAAGGTTCACCGGGTTAACTGTTGCACATGGGCCATGTGCAACATGGGTTAGCATGTAATATAGGAGTTAATGGGTTTTATTTTATCATTTTATGCATGTGTTGATCTATTTTCTTATTAATAGCATAATATCAATAATTTTCTTTTACACTCTCTTAAAAAAGGAAATACATAAGTGTGTCTTCATTTTTTTTACATATATATTATTCTATGTGTACATGGGGCACAAACTTATATACAGAAACAAAGGGATAGTGTGACATTGATTCGGTTAGAAGTTTTTATGTTTTAAAAATATGACACCATATTAATATGTGAATTGTTGCTTTTGAAAACTATGTTGGTGTCATTGTTGGCTTTTAGGTTTTTGTGTTATAAATGTGAAAGAGGATATGCTTTTGAACATTTTTGTCGATCACAACTATCCCAGTCGTACATCGTACGGGGCTGCACTCTAGTTATATATACAAGTGGTCCATCTTTCTCTTAGTGGATCACTCTATGCTTAAGTCAAGGAGGCGTGAGTAGAGTAAATGCCAAAACGAAAAAGAACAAAAAGGGTGATTTCACATATGCAGAACAAAAAACCACAATACTATACTAACTATCAAGAACAAATTAATTGAGAAACATAGGAACACAAGAAAAAAAAACCACGTACAAACAAATAGCGCTCTGCGTTATATAATTATTGATTTTTTCCATGTATGTTATATGTAATGTAATTAGATATTAAATTAAAGAGGGTATAAATGTAATTTAAAATTTTTATTTATATTCTTTTAAGGATTTTAATGTTTTATATTAGATAATTAACCATTTGAGTAATATGGTATTTTTTTAATTTCAATAATGACTTTCTTAATAATTAGAAATTTATGTGGATAAATACGATATTTACAAGTTTATTAATGAAATATGTGAAATTTTCTCAGTTTTTATAAATGGAATTGATTTTGATTTGAATTTTCTTTTAAAGACATACAATTTGATTTGTATATTAAGAAAACAAAAGGTTTAAGTATATTAATATATTAGAACACATTATAAATTTAAGATATGTATATTATTGATTTTGACTTTTACAAATGGAATTGATGTGTCATCCTTTGGCATAACCACAATTAGAACACATCACCATTTTTTTTATAAGTTATAAACACATGTTATTATACAAGAAAAATTATAAAAATCTAAATATATATAAAATTTTGACTATGTATAAAAAGATGGATATTTTTACAAAATCAACTAAGTTAAATAAACTTAAAGTATTCATTTCTGTTACACCATCACTCGCTACCTCCTTGATCATTATGTGGAACTTGAACTCCAAGTACTCTTATTCTAGACCACTTTTCTTTAAAGTAATCTTACACTATAAATAGAAGATTTTTCTCTCATCAAACTTGTTTCTCCCACAATTCTTTCTCCATCAATTGACATTGCACAACTCTATACTCATCCATAGGAATGTGCAACTGACCCATAAATCTGTGACCCGCCCGAACACTACCTGGACCCGACCCGCTCGAAGCCTTAACAGGTCGAGTCACACGTCAAGTTTATGTTGCATTCCTAGGTCACGGGTTCGTCGGGTCGAGTTTATGTTGCATTCACGGGTTGGTCGCGTCGAACCGGGCCGGGTGATGACAAAAACCTAGAAAATGTAAAGAAAACCCATGACCCACATGAACCCAACCGAACCTTCAATACTGCCGTCATGGAGACAGAGGTCAATAGTTCGATCCTCATCCTATGCAAAGGAACGGGTTGGTCGAGTCATATCAGGTCAGGTGATGACAAAAACCAAGAAAATGTGAAGAAAACATGTAACAAACCCGAGCCGAACCTTCACGGCCGCTGTAATGGAGACGTAGGTCAAAAGTTTGATTCTCATTCTATGCAAAGGCCGGATGTCCTTTTATACCATTTAGGTAGAACCTGAAAGCAGTCTCTCTACCTTGGTAGGGTTAAGGTCTACCCACATTTTAATCTCTTACATACGCCGTCGAGGTATTGGGGCTAAAAATCCGCGAAAAGCGGCAATCAGCGGTTTCTTTCTTTTTTTCTTTATATGTGATGTAATTAGATATTAAATTAGAGTGGGTATAATTGTAATTTAAAATTGTTATATATATATATATATAACAATATATAGGGTAACACTCCGGTGAGAACACTTAAAAACATCATTTTGAAGTATTAAAAGTCCATAAAACTAACATAGTGCATAACTAATTATCATTATTTAAGTGTTTAACAATACATTAATCCGTCAAAATCAAAAAAATCATGTTTTTTGTTGGATGCATCATTTTGATAAATATGCATCTTGGATGCATCATTTTGATGAATATGCATCCAACATGGATGCACAAAACAAAAAACATTATTTTCTCGATTTTAACATACCAATGTGTTGTTAAACACTTAAATAAAGATAAATAGTTATACACTATGTTACTTTTATGGACTTTTAATACATCAAAATGGACTTTTATGGACTTTTAATACAATTGATTTTGATTTGGATATTAATGAAGGCGAATAGTTTAAGTATGTGAAATTCTCCCATTTTTTATACATGGAATTGATTTTGTTTTGCATTTTCATCTAAACACATACAATTGATTTTGATTTGGATATGAATATAGGTGAAAAGTTAAAGTATATTTATATATCTACTAAGCATATATAATAGATATCTACCAATATACTAAAATAGGATTGAAGTATTTTATTGCGCGACACATGACGTAATCTTTGAGCGAGATATGATTGATGAGTTTTATGATTGTTGAGTTTCAAAGGAATTCGATTGATGATGATGATCTAAAGATTATGTGTTTCTGTGTGTGAGAGAGATATCAAGACTTGATGATCTGGGTTTTGATGTATAAAGTGGAAGATAGGAGTAAAAAAAATATCAATATTGATCCTTTAAAGGTGAGAAGAGACATAAATACCCTCAAATGGATATCTCGTACTGGAGTTGACGGATGAGAGAAAACGTCCGTTTGTATAAAGGACTGGATGTGATCCTTATCATTCCTAAAAGGACTGTAAGTGTCATTTCAAATAGTTAAGAATGAAACTTGATTATTAGGGTAAACCATAAGTACGATTTCGACCGTTTTCTCTATTTAAAATAAGTATTTTATACGATTTAATTGTTTATGAAAAACTATAAAATGTAATTTTGTGATAGAAATAAGTTTAATGAGAATTTTTCTATCGATAAATAATGGTTTATGTGTGCTCATACTTTTTTTAATTTACAATTATGAGAGCAAGTACCCGCGCATTGCGGCGGTAAAATGATGAGGGTGATAGGTCATAAAGTGTGATAGGTCATAGGAGATTATATGTCATAGAGTGTCATAGTCAAATGCCTTAGTCGTACGGGCTCCACACTCGGATTTAAAAATTCGTTGAAAGTATATCGAATGACATCTCTAAAGAAAGAGCATGAAATTTTAAGAACACCCATATAATTTTTATAATTTATCGATGTACGGTTTTTGAGATAAAAGATTTTGAAAGAATTAGAGGAATAAAATGATTTATGGAGGAGAGAGAAAGTTATATGCATTGATGTATGATACATTATGCATTAATATGTGTATATTGTTGAATTGAATGTTGAAAGTTGAAAGATATGTACGATATAACATTAAATATTATTAATTTTCTAAATTTATCCCCATATTACAGACAATTATCCAGAATATAAAATTATGAATATTGTTATATTAATATTAATATTAATTTAGCATCAATCAATAATACACTGCTGTTGGAAAAAAATTAAAATATTTTTCATTTAATACAATTTCATTGAATGTACTGTTTTAACTTCTCGTTACGGGAGAAAAGATACACAGAAAAAAAAAACCCTAATTCTGCAATCCCCATTCATTTTATCCTTTTTTGTTTTAATTTATTCATTTAAACCCCTTTTCTTCCAAATCCAAATCCAACAATCCTTCTAGGGTTCTAAAGCCTTCAAATTTTCGACTCTCTGATTTTTTAAATTAATTAAGCTAATTTTTTTTGTAATTCAAATTTAAATACAAAATAAAAGCTGCTAGCTATATAGATATATAGATATAGATATAGATATATAAACATACATATAGAGACAGATGAACTTGAAGTGGAGATTATGAATAGCGTATTCAGTGAAGAAATACTTGCAGACAAGCTTTCTAAGCTTGTCTCCACTCAACAGTGTATTGAAAGTATCCTCCCTCCCTCCCTCCCTCCTTTTTCTTTATTTAATCTTTTTTTTTTTTATAATTATTATTATTAGCTACTGCAGTATTAAAGTTGCATTCTTTTCTGCTTCTACTTATATACTATTAAATGTTCTTGAATACCCATTTGCCAGTTTTGCCGAATATTGTGATATAATCTTGTAAATGTGAACCTTTTCTTGTTGGTTTTTCGATGTTGAATGTTGAAAGGCGGCGTATGCGTATTTTATTTGGTGAATTTTCTACGTATTGCCTTATTGGATCAGACTAGTTGACCAAGAATACTAACAACCCCTGTTTTGTAATATCAGCTATCTGAGCAAAATAGGTTATTTCGTTTTAAATATTTGTCTAAGAACGGAAATTTGACGTTTCTTACCTCGTATGGCTTTATCATAATGTGCAATTTACATGACATGGAGGGGTACGTATAAATGCATGATATCTCTAAGATTTTTAGGTTAATATTTTGATTGGCATACGAGAAAGATCTTTAGTTTTGGTTGATTGGAAATTTTGATCTCGTTATTTTGACTTTGTATAGCCCTATCGCATTGGTGTATATTTCACCGGAAGAAAGCAGAAGTGGTTGTTAAAACATGGGAAAAGAAGTTTCATAGCTCTGATGTTGCTCAAAAGGTTCCTCTTCTGTACCTTGCTAACGATATCCTTCAAAATAGCAAGCGTAAAGGGAATGAGTTTGTCTCTGAGTTTTGGAAGGTCCTCCCGGGAGCTCTCAAAGATCTCGTTGAGAAAGGAGATGAGAAAGATGCTGTCACTCGACTGGTATGCATCTTTTTTGTCTATATCACTTGCTGCTCTGTCATAAAAATGGTTTTATGTTTCTTTCTCTTGTCTTTTATTAGTTTATACGTGTGTGTAGAACCACAATCTGGTACTGATTACTTAAATGGGTCAATTTAGGATATGCATGTGATGATTTTTTCTTACTGAATTAAGAAGAATATTGACGTTCGTGTTTACTTTAGCATGCTTGTGTGCAATTATCGGATTGTTATTTTTTAAAGTTGACATGATGTGCGGGCTGGATAACTTGTCAAAATGATTGATATGGGTCAAGTTGCGTTAACCTAAGCAGCGTTTTTTCCACCATTATATTACTAATTTTCTATCAAATCTAATTACCAAATCTATATTGTTGTATAGTAATAACAGTTTTGATTCCTTGAATAAGGTAAAAAGCTTTTATCGTATCACTTAACTTAGAACATAAAGAAGCTATCATATCTCGTTTAAGTTTGGCCAGCTTCTTTTTGGCTTTTCATACCTTGGGACTTTATATTCATAATGATGTCATGCTATTTGGAAGCTTGTGTGCATTAAAAATACAATCTTGGCGACTTTCAATCCAAATTTTACCCTTTTGTTATGGGAAATGATAAACCTACCACCACTTATGATTAATTTACCACAATGTACCATGTTTCATAACAGACAAGACAAGTCAGATATGCATGTATGTGGCATATGTATCAAATCTAATGGTAGGAATATGATTTCCGCTTTCTTATTGACCCAAAATTTGATTTTACCTATTGACACATCAGCAGGGAAGCATAACCTGACCCTTCTTAAGTACTTGTTCGAAATACTAGTATTTTGTTTGAGAAACCTATGTAAGCTAGTTTCAATAAACCAATGTATCTGTGACTCTGAATGGCAGGTTAATATCTGGGAAGAAAGGAGAGTGTTTGGTTCTCGGGCAAAGAACGTTAAAGATGTGTTGCTTGGAAAAGAATCACCTCAGCCTCTGGAGTTCACCAAAAAGCGTTCTCGTTCTGTGAAAATCATGAAGAGAGATACACGATCCTTAAGAACGGTGAGGATCATGTACTTGTGCCTTTCTTAGCAGTGTTTCTTAACTACTTGTGCTGTTCGAATTTCATGGTTTTATAATTCATTATTGACATATATATATATATTTTTTTATGATTTATTGGAATCAGAAACTTATCATTGGAAGTACAGCAGAGAGGATTGTCTCAGCTTATCATTTGGTTGTCAGTGAACACCATGGTGAAGATGAAGAAATGAATAAATGCAAATCTGCTGTTCATCGTGTCAAGAAAATGGAAAAAGATATCGAGTTGGTGTTAACAAAGGGTATGCCGGTGATGCTGTAATATAGTCATTTTTCTCTGAAAGCTTTGTATCGCATATTTTTTGGATTGATTAGTTGTTTCTAAAAGTTCCGTATGAACTTTTGGCCCTTTAGCCAGTTGGTGTGATTAGATGTCGCAAAATGGGCCACTCAAGTATGTTGGTAATGGGTTACAAGTTACAACAGATCTGTTTAGTACAGATTACATGGGGATTGGTCGGTTGAGATGACCAGTATTGGGTGTTTTTTTTGTGTGCTTTTTATGGGAACCAAAGGGCCATGACATAGATATATTTTAAAGGCATTTACGTTGGTGGCTGATGGTGTTATTTTATTTTTTAAATGCAGCCAAGGATCCAAAACGGAACACTTTTTCTAAAGAATTGGAAGAACAAGAAATTTTATTGAAGCAGTGTATAGAGAAACTCAGAGTTGTTGAAGCGAATAGAATGGCTCTTGTGTCTCAGTTACGCGATGCATTAAATGACCAGGTATCATTATTTTAGAAAACAAATAATTTCTTATTTATTTTTATTTATATTTAGAAACCCAGTATTAATAGATTTTGTGAATGTCTTTTGTAATTACCTTTTATATTTTCAGGAGTCCGAGTTAGAGAATGTTCGCACTCAAATGCAGGTTTGTACATTCATTTGTGTATGCTTGTCATTGCTAGTTATTTTCTGGATTTTAGTCGCAAGATTGGGTCATGGACATGCTTTTAGTAAGGGCCATAATCTGTATAATTGGTGCTTTGTCGTTAAATTGTACAATGAATATAATCATGCGGAGTATCAACACTATAATGACCAGTGCTGGTTGTTTTATACCATTTATAGGTGAACAGGTTGAGTTGGATTATACTTTTCCTTAATTGGTAATATTTTATAAAAAGTTCATATTTAGAAACTGATTGAATGGATCAAACATGTTATAAGTCACCTAAAATGATTTCCAATACGCCAAAGCTTCTAAAGTTCTGACACCCTGTTCTTTTAAACATTAGATCATAGTGTAATTATACATAGTTCTTTCATAATAAATACATTAAATTGTATTCAATTCAATTCAAGAAAAGTTTGCAGGTTGGCCCATTTTACCGTCTCTACTACCATCTCGTAGTTTCCGGGACAAGTATTAATAGAAACATGGGTTTGGGAAGATTCATTATGTTTGCTTGGAGAAAAGGAATATAATAAATAACAAACTCATTTCTGTTGTCCTACGCGTCCAACTTTATGTTTGTCGCTATCAGAAAGTTGATATATATTAAAACCGTATTTCCAGGTAGCACAAGCACAAACCGAGGAAGTGATGGACATTCGTAAGCGGCTTGATGATGAAAATTATGTGGCAGATTCAAAACCTTCCACTGCTAGCTCACCATCAGGATCTAAAAAGTCTGCCTCTAATATAGCAGCAGAAGTAGCAGATAGGCTAGCCGCTTCCACCTCCTCTCAATATATTATGTCATCTGTTCTCTCTACATTTGCAGCTGAAGAAGGTCTTTCAAAAACCACAACAGTTTCCAATTCTCTTTCAGCCAGCAATTCCGTCACAAAGCCTGAGATAACGTCTTCACAAACTCATTTGCCAGCAAACGGCCATTACCAAACCGTTTTAATGCCCCAACCAACTGTCATTCCTAGCTCTCAACCTCAATACCATACAATCTCGAACCCACATTCCCAGCAATATTTGCAGCCTTCTGGCGGCATGGTGACCTCGTATGCATATGCTAGCAACAATGTACCACCATTGCCCACAGGTCCTCCTCCAGTTGCGCCCGCACCTCCATCTTATATGATGAGCCCGATGGTTCCTTTGACTCACCAGCCAATGCAGATGACCCAGCAGCTTCCCCAGCAACCTAATTTCAGACCACTACCTCCTTTGCAACCACCTGGAATGGTGTTTTATGCGCACCCTCATCAGTCACAGTGATCAATTTAGGGATGATTTTGATAATTAATTGTGGGTTTCGTTTAGAAAATCTTTATAGAGTTCTCCCAAATTCGTGGTTGTCTTAATATGTTTTCTTAGTTTAAGTTACTCAGGATCAGGATAATTCTACTGTACAATGGTGGTTCAAAGGCAGCTGACAGTTTTCCGATATCTGATTGTTGATACATTATGAGGCACTATGTTCTGAGATAAATGGTAAGTGTTATATCTTTCAATTTTCCTGGTCAAATTACATATCAGGCCTTCTGGGTTACTCATCTATCTTCACGAGTACATATGTCACATGATTTCCATATAACCTTTACATGGGAGTATTTTCTGACTTGTCCATCTGTCTAATCCTCCCTGTCACCCTGCAGTAGTAAAATACATGCATTTACATGGCTGTAGGAAATAGATCTATTTATATGTAATGCATATGAGCAATGCTGCTTGGAAACCGCCAACCACCACCAGGGAATGTAGTTCATTCCGCAATGTGACCCATTTTCTTATTTTTAGATAGTTAATGTAGCTCTTTTTCCGGTCATATTCTATTTGATCATTGATATTTGAACATTGTACATGGCTTTCAATTGCCTTGAAAATAGGAATGGTTTTCAATCCCATCACTCTTCATGGATTTAAAGTGTATGATTCTTATTTTGAAAACCCAACGACACTTTTATTGGAACAAAAGTCAATTTTTTTTTGTTTTACCGTCAGTAATTCTAGTTTTACTCTTGTCGTTAATATGTACCAATGCTATGGATTGAACCTTTTTCCAAGGCAAGAGGCTCTGTCGCCCAGATCAATACTGGAAAGGCGATTGATCAACCCACCTCTGAGGGTTTTTATTACGAGTCGAAATGGGCTTGTTAGTCCAACCCAATGTCGCATCTTATTTGATCATGTGTTAACGGGTGTTGTTTCCTTTCTTTTATTGGCCAATTAAGTTCTTTCATTTTTCTAAGTAAATAAAAGAAAGCAAAAAGAGGTACACAAACATATTTACAAACCTTTAATACTTTTCCAAAACACCAAAATCTCAATTCATAAATTATGAAAGCCATTGATATAGGATAAATATAGACATTGCCGACTTAAGGTTATTGGAGGCCTCTATCCATATTTATTTTGGGAGACTTGATTCATTACGATATAAATTAAAGTAAAAAAAAAAAAATTAGTTCAACTTTTGTTACTGAACTACTAATAAAAAAGATGTAGATGTTAATGCAAAAATTAAAAGGATGTTACTGTAATGCAAATTATATAATAATACTTAGTCCAAAATCAAAACAATAAGTCTAATATACAAAATCTTGAGGCCTTAAAATTTTGGAAGCCTAAAACGACCACCTAGTCCATAATCTGTTGAGCTTATCTTTGAATATAGATGGTGCCCCCAAAAATTTTGAAACAAAACGACAGAACTTACAAATTATGAGACGGCTATCTTTTGGATGATGATTTTGCTAATGATGTTGAGGGTTTTGCTGATGATGTTACGCAAAATGAATTATAAAAGGGAGGAAGAAACTCCTTTTTGAAGAACATATGAGAAGCTTATAATTCTTTTATCTACAAACATGTACCTCATGCATATAAACTTGGATTTTTACCTATGGTGTAACTGTCTCACAATTCACAAATATGGGTTGCATCTTAATAGGTAGGGAAGTGATATTCGTACCATAATTTTTGATAGATCTATCACACTTGTACTTTAATAACTTGTACAGTGTGTTCGAAAAATTATACAGTGTGGTACATTTATCAAAATCGGTGGTACGAATATCATTTCCCTAATAGGAATGGTCATGATAATGATAATGATGATGTGATAAATATATAATTGTAAAAGTATATTGATATATATATATGTTATATAGATGATATTTGAACCTTTGAATTTTATTTTTATGTTGCATGTCTATTATAACTGGACTACCATTGGGAGGATATATACATGTTTCGTTAACTTCACTCGATGAGTTAAAATCTTGTTTTGGAATATAGGTTAATTCAATGGCTATTCCTCCAGGAATAAAAGGATCAACAATCCGCACTCAATGGTAGATGTAAAAATTGAGGACTTTTTCTATAAGCCTCTAAAGAAGGGTTTTTGCAACTGATACAGTTTTATCCCTAAGAAATGAGGGAATTCTTATTGTTGGAATCAGGGGAATAGTATGAGAAATTGTAATAAACTTTTGCATTTTGTATATTGTGTACTTATTTTTTTTTATTGTCGGGAAAAATCAAGACTTTGCCGATAAAAGATAGTATTTAACTTTTTCTTCCATGCTTAATGTATCTAATCATCTTGGTAATAAGTAACTGGTCGTTTTTTGAAAAAGTAATACATAAAATAGTAAGAAAAAACAGAGCATAGTTGGATACACAATTCTAAAAACGGATAAAGTTGGGTGCACACAATTGCACAAAAATAAGGAAGATGATATCTATAGGACATTTTTTAATTTTGCCACACATGAACAATTTCTTTTTAGAACAACTGAATTTATTTCTAAATATTCCGTCAAGATGCCGAATAATAACAATAACAACAATAACAGGACCCAATTCTTGCGCTGGGTATGGGGGAGGTAAGCTGTAGATAGTCTTACCTCTATACAAAGTTAGAGAGACTACTTCCATAGGGACCTCCGGCCACAAAGGAGTGCAAGACGGAAAATGAGAAATGTTTAGAAAATAATACCTGTCTGCCGAGAATCTGAAAAGAAGAAATACCTGTCTGCTGGGTCCGGCTACTATGCGGGTCGAACGAGTATCAATCATGCGCCTTACCGATATCTTAGAAACATGTTTGACAATACAAATACATATACAAAAGCAACCATATTGGGCATATGGTTTGGGCTAATTTGACATGAAATCCATGAAAAAGAAAAAAAGTTTACATCGCGTGTTAATCCAAAAATTTACATCCCATGCATTAATTAAACAATTACTACTAGTTTGCAACATACTAATTGTACATTTGTAATTATGTATGAACTAGAAGATATTGCTGTGTAGATATCACTTCTCATAAAATGATGGATAGAGGTTATTACATTCACGTAAGCCTAAAAGTTTTACATTCTTACTGGTCCCATATCAAAATTTAATATTAAAGTTTAACCTGCTTATTGGTCTCATATCAAAGTTTTACCTGTTTTAGCATGTTGAACACATCAATTAATTTTCTTTTTTTTCATGCACTAACCTAATTATGTGACCCGAAAACACTTTCTTTTCTCTCAAATAGGGACATATATTAATAACTTGACCATAGTAGTATGCTATAAATTAAACCAACCAATCTATAGCACGACATATTAATTAGTTAATGGACCATAACTTTTAGTGTGTGGTTAGCAACAAAGTGGCCAATATAAATTAACGAAAAGATTGTAGGGTTAAGTTTCTTCATAACTTACTAGCCAGTTGCCATATATTATAGATGGCTTTATTGTGGCTTATCCATTAATTAGGTGTAAGGCATAGGCTTACGAACATCACTTGTTTTCTACCAATAACATAAGCTCTACCCTTAGCATTGGTTGTGTGTCAATACATTTAAGTTTGACCTAAAATATAAAATTGCCCAAACCCCTTTGTGAATGGATTCATATTATGATTAGTGTGGTATGTATATGTTAAATTAATAGTTAGTGGTGAAAAGGTATTTGCACCACTTCGAAACAAATCAGTGCGTAAGATTACTGACATTGCGACACATGGTTGCTTTAGTTTGCATAAATGCTAAACATGGAAAATACTTGCGTACGTTGGCCCAAAGTTTTTAAACATACATGACATTATTTTTGTGCCGAAAATATAGTTTCCTCAAAAATGTTTAAAATAATAATAATAATAATGGGATTGAAACCCATAATCTCATGCATGTACTATTTGCTACCCACTTGCATAGGGTGATTACACCGTGAGTATGAGTAATTTTTTCATTTAGACATCTAGGTAATAATAGTTCCTCATCAAAAAGTTTAAATTGAACACGCGTACTCATTTAAGACATTGAGTAATTTATACTTTAAAAAGTAAAGACATAATTTGGATAAAATATTGATTTAAAAATAAAATTTTACTAAATCATATTAATTTATTTTTTATTAAAAGAACATTTATAGATAAGTTAAATATAAGATAAAAAAAAAAAAAAAAAAAAAGAGAAAATAAACAATCCGCCAATCTGGGGGTTGCCAAATTAAATCGGAGCTTCGGAAGCATGGAGACAACATTCGCTTAAAAGTTTTTCTTCCAACGCAATCCATGGTATTTTGTTCGAGGCTTTCTTTGGTTCTTCGACCACCACACCTTTTTTCCCTTTTTACGACCAACGACTTTCGTGGCTATGAGTTTGGGTTGGTTTTGGTTTCAGGCCCGAGTTGGTTTTTGGGATCATTTGGTGATGGGTTGGTGGAATTGTTGGAATCTTCGTTAAGTTGTTGTTGGTATTGTTGATAGTCAACTGGGATGAGGTGGACATTGGATCGGAACTAGTTTGGAATCAGAACCGCTTCCAGTCAACGTGATAAAGAACCGGTTCTTGGTCAAAATTTGACCGCTTTTTCTCAAGTTTTTTTTCCGGTTCGACACCGGTTTGGAACCGATTGAAACTGGAAAGGAATCGATTTTTAGATCTAAAAGTGGAACCAGTTCTTATCTATCTGTTCTTGAGGAACCGGTTCCAATTGGTTTCAGTTCCTAGATAATCCAAATCGGTTTTCTTGGAAACGGATATTTTGCCCACGTCTAATTGGGAATGGTGGCCCATTACAACAATTTTATTATTTATACGCATTTTTTCTACGCATTCTTTAAAAATGCGTAAAATTTTGTTAAGTTGTTCATACTTAAAAATGTGTTCAAATAGTCTATATTAAAAAGTGATAAGAAAGTTACAACTTTCACAATTAAAAGTGTGAAGAAAAATGTCTACACACTAATAAGTATGTACAATATTAGATGCGTACACACTTTTAAATGTATAAATCATTTTTTTCGCGAGTGATTTTTACACATTGAAAAATCATTTTTTTCGCGAGTGATTTTTACACATTGAAAAATCATTTCTTTGCGGGTTATCTTTACGCAAGTGCGTAGAAATCACTTGCGAAGAAATGATCTTCACACTTATAAGTGCATAAAATATAAAATTTATACATATTAGTGTAAACATTTTTTCTTCACACTTTTAAATGTGAAACTTGTAGCCTTCTTTCACACTTTTTAATGTAGATTATTTGTACACATTTTAAGTGTAAAACGATTCAACAAAATTTTACACACTTTTTGAAATTGTGTAGAATAAAGCGTGTAGAATTGAGTAATTTGTTGTAGTGATGGTTGTTATGGAACGTACGAACTCTGAAAAGGTGAATATTGCGGTATGGCCGGTATGTTAGGAAATCATTGAATTTGAAATGGTTACAATACACGGTGATATCTGTGTGTAGTTATGATTTTAAATGGTTAAAAATATGTTATTATAAATGTGTAAAATTTTTATATCCCTACACTTAAAAAGTGTGAATAAGATATTCTTTACCGGGTGGTTTCTACGCACAAGGCAAGCTATTGCATGGAATTCACTCGCAGGTATACTATTTGGTACTATTTTACGAACGATTTAACAAGATTTTATGCATTTAAAAAAATTACGTAAAATGAAGTGCATATAAATTACTAATCTATTTTAACTACCGTCTTCGTACCTAAAACGCACAGCGCAAAAAACTCTTGTATTTCTCACACATGGAGCATAAACATAGTTTCCGACTTGCTTTTGTAAAAGTTTGAACTTGTGATTTGTAGCTTTCATGTATGAGCTAATTTGACGTGATGGTACAAGTTGAATTATAATCAGTTGGTTGATTTGTTATGTAATAAATGATAAATATACATAGATATGTGTATAGTGAGTAAAAAAGAAAAATATAAAAAGTACTCGTAAAAAACAAACGGCTGCCACTTAAGGGTTTAAACGAGACGAAACAGTTCATCACAAGTTACTTGAAATCGACTCATAAGTTATTCGAAATCGACTTGGTTTGAGTCGAGTTGAGCTCGAGCTAGTCGAGTAGACTTCCAAGTAGTTGAGTTCGAGTCTCTAAATAGCCTACTCGAAAAGCTTGCATACTTAGTGGAGCGTGTGCTAGCTATATTGCTAGTTTACCCTTAAATATTACTCGTATATCATTTTACCTAATTATTATGTAGTCGAGCTTGATATTATCGATCTTATATGACTAAATGAAATTTAAAAGTTAGTATAAAATTTAATCGAGTCGACCCGAGCTCAAAAGTATCTATTACCAAAGTGAGCTCGAGTTTGAGTTTGAAAATAAAGGCTCGGTCGAGCTCGAATAGAGTTTCGAACTTCGAGTTTTATGATCGAGTTGACATAACACACTCGTGGTACCCCTAGCTACTGCCATTTAATACTCGTGATTCAATATTCAACCACGAATGGCCCCAAACAAGCTAGTTAACCACGAGTCAGTCTTAATAGTGTTAGGCTCGTGGATAGTTGATCTACTGTCATCAAGAACAAAGACTGACTTATTTTTCTATATATCATGAAGCGAAAAACATGCATGTGAATAGTCAAAAATGCTGCATGAAGATTTTGGTTCATTAATTAATTACTAAGCTTTTTTTAATAATACAATATAAAATCATGTTTTGCTTTTACCAAACATATGTGCAACCATGTTTCTCCTTTTGTCTTTAGTTAATCTTTAGAAAAATGGGCTTGGCATTTGGCAAACAAATATGTCATATACAAACGTACGTAGTTTACATTTTTATTGAGAATAAAAATACAACGACTTAAAAACATATAACAGAAATAAAAAAACAACCCCTGATAATAAAACCATATATGCATGGTTTTAATTTGTACACAGAACTAAAAGAAACTTTTCAAACATTGAACTAAAATAAAAAACTTTTCAAGTTGAAGATCGAGTTGTAATCCCATCAGTTATTATTCGAGTTCCCCGTCGAGATATCAGAACCCGAAGTTGGATGAATTTTCTTATGGATGCCGCTTTTAACGACAGTATTCCTTTGCTCACCGTCCCCGACTACGACTCCTTTCTCGCTCACATGTCTCTTTTTCTCTTTAAGCCGTTCTTGCTGTGCGTTGATATATGCAAAGTTGAAACCTATGGAAGACATTGCTGCTTCAATTAATATATATGTATGTGAATATATTGTGATTTATTAGATGGAGATCGATGAGATTTAGAGTGTGTATATACTATTTTTGTTTCGGTATTTATAGCCAAGATGGTGCCCCTTTAGTTTGGACCCAATTAAATTAACCATGCACTATAGATAGTAATTAAACTTTAATGGTTTTATTTTGTGTGGCTAGTATATGGTGCATGGGAGGTTAGGATTATTATATATAATAAGAAGTGATGCATGCATGCATATATATGGTGATTAATTGTATATAAAACTATTATGGCAACTTTCAATAAACTAGCTAGAATTACTAATGATCTATGATCAAGCTATTATGCTATGCCTCTCTCAACAATGAAACACACTTCTCTTATCTTTTTAATAATCATATCAGGGCGACATATATCATCTGTTACTCATATCTTCGATCTTCAAAAGGAAATACTTTTTCTTTAATTACTAGGTTAAAATTTAAATTCCTCCCAACCCATCAAAATGAAGCCTAAGAGAGGCTAACATCTCATCCTCCAAGGTGAAAGCCAGCCAAGAAGAGATGGTGCCAATATATGGTTTGTTGTGTAAGAGTAGCCCAAGTAAGAAATAATGGCCATGATTTGGCCAGGGTCTGCCATAACTATGCCTGTCGTTGTGTACCTCATTTTCTTAAAATAGTCGAGAAAACAACAACTACTGTTCCCAATCCCGGCATAAGCAGGATACATGCTTAAAATTAAGAATTAAGCAAATTAAGAATATGCATGGTTAATTAGTAGGTAAACTTTATGTCATGCATGCATGCTTTATATATAGCTAGGTCTCAAGTCTTTTATATGTCTACCAAATGGATGATTATTCATTGTTGCATGTAATTAACTTGTCTCTTCATTACCAATTAGTGATCAATCTAATCTCAACCGAGTCTATGCACAATATCGATAAAGGATGTGATTCAAGAACATTAATTTGGTGGTTAATTATTTACATGATTGAGAACAAGAATGGGGACTGATAAGAAAAGCACAAAAAAGAAAATAAAACGAAAAGAACATATACACCCAAGAAACCCTAGTTTGATTTTGTTATGGCACAAAATTAGAATTATACATATCCATCACATCATATTAAAGTTCATTAGTTCTGTTAACCACCATTCAATTATTTTATAAGATTCCACTTATATATATCAATCTTTATTTTTTTTCATCATCTTGCATGTTTTTCTCCTCGATCCCTTTGCTTGGTTTTTTTCCCTCAATGTTCTTGTTGAGGAAGTGATATTCATATAACAAATTTTAGCCATCTACAACAAAGGTACAAAATTTGTTGTACAGTGTACAATTGTCTCATGCAGGAGTTGTTGCAGTTGGCTAAAATTAACTTGTTGTACAAATATCACTTCCTTGCGTATTGATTTTGAGCAAAACTGTATCCAATTGAAGTCATTGTGGCTAATTAAACCAAGCATGGTATAATGTGTTCTCGAAGAGAAGATAATATGATATATCAAAATAAAATACGCTTTGCTTTTAAAGTTTATTAAATGTACACATAGGTATCGCTTAGAGTATGTATATGTGCTTTCCCCATACTATATACATTTCTCTGAATTTAATCACTTGACGCCAAACTGCTAGCTAGCTTTTGGGCTTTGTTGGTACGTGCTTTTAATTAAGTTAGGACGAAGCATTACCGGGCATGAAAGTATTTGAATAGTGTATAGTGTAAACCTCATCACCTCATAATGTATTAAGCAAAATTAAATGGTTATGCACAGTTGGCCATATTGTTGATGATCACTTAAACTATTTGAAGGCTAACCGGTTGGTAGCTTTTTTATGCTTTGGTTTGTGCATGTTATCTTGTTATTGTTTATTATGTTAAGTTGTCATCTTTAATAAAGATTAAAGAATCAAGCTTATAAGCCAATGGAACGAAGAACCCAATTTAAGCTAGCTTTTGTTTTCTTTAGTTCATTAAAATACTGCCGTCCAAAAATATATACATTCAGTCTCAAGTGACTGCCAAGTAGGCATGCAGAAGTTTTATTTACTTTTTAAAGGTATTTAGCTTTTAAGACACTAGAAATACAGTATATCAATGGGTTGTGGAAGCATTTGGAGGTTGTTTGGTACAAGAGAAATCATAAAAATAAAAAATAAAAAGTTGGATTCTATTGCCTAGTATCCACAAAGACTAAATATAAAAATAGTATAAAATTTTAAATAATAACAAATTTAATACATATAACAGTTAAATTTTGTTTCCATTCTCACTCATTTTTTTTGTAAAGAATGTAGAGAATCGAATTAATTGATTCTCATTTCTTCATTCTCATTCCCTTTCTTCCTTGCAACAAACAAATAAAGTCTTTCTCATTCTCTTTCTCACATTTTTATTCCATCATTCCAAACAGCCCGTTAGGCTATCCAGAGTGGGATGAAGATCGATCCTCTAAAGCTAGATTAACTTTATAGGTATGGTAGAAATTTCTAAACCCTTTTATTAAAATAATAAAAATCTAGATTCAAACTTGATTTGTGTATCCTGATTATTAATTTTAATCTAAGGGTTAAAAATTATCAAAAGTCACCTTCAAGTGTATGGAATCGTTGTCCCAAAACTCTTGTGTTTTTCCATCTTTTGGCCAATTATATATGCCTTGCTATTTATCTATATGCATACTTTCAAAATCCACATATATTATTATTTATAATATTTAGCGCTATATATATCATATTCACTTATTCTCAGATGTAGCTTTTATTTCATTCAATTTTACAATTTTATAGACATGCCATAATTTATTAAGATCTTGTCATTTTCAAGAAAATGGTGTTTCTCTAAAATCTTTATATCTTGTTTTTCAACAATGATCTTATCTTATGTGGTTTTTATACTCGGTTTTGACTGTGTTATTTATTTTCTCATCCATTCTTTTCGAGGATCCTATATTTGGAATCGACTCCAACATACAACCACATACGTGTGATCTAGTCACTCTTTTTGGCCAATCGACGAATTTGTCAAAATTCGATGAAAGAATTATCCCGTAAATATATCTTTGATGCGAGTATATTTGATATTTCCATTCAAATTGTTCCCTTTCCATCTATTCATCTTCGTTAAAAATTCATGTCTTAAATATATCTCGGAATAATTAATTGTTTATCATATTCTTACTCAAATTTATACGAGTAGTTGATATTTTTTAAAAAATTTTATCTTATATACATTGAGGTAAAGCTACTAATAATTCAATATCATAAGATTAGGAAATCACTTCGTTATCTTTGGTAAAACAAATACGTATCACAATATGGTGATGAGAAATGAAATGCCTTTTTCTTTCATTTAAAAGCATACGGGGATATGGCCACGCCACGCGGATTGGATTTAAGCCCATTAATTTTGATGAAAATAAGCCCAGACCAAGCGGTTGTAAATGGTTGCGACATACATGAATGAACCCAAACTTGTATCACTTTAATTTCTGTTTCACTGAACGATAACTTTAAAAGTCCTAAGACAATCTTTATAAAAACTCATTATATTGATAAAATCAAGAAGTGTGACATAAGTCATTAGAATAATTGTATTTTAATATATAAGATGATTACATGAGCCCTTTTACTAATCAAATATAAAATAAATACATATATGCGGGGTTATATATCAAGAGATATATATTAATTTGTAAACTTTTATATTTCTTACAAAAGTTAATTGTAAGATGTTTTGAAACATTAATAATCATTTTTTTTTATAATCGTATGCTATTCTAGTACTCTTTTGAAACATAAGAGGTTATATAAATTAATATATGCTTATAGATTCTTTTGTCATATATACAAACTATTTTTTCTAAAGAACTATTATATTACCTGAATCCAAAGGTGAAAGGATAAACAAGAAGCCATTGCACCAAACTCTTTGCAAGTTATTAGATTGTTGCAATGTCAATTGTCAACTTTAATGATTAAGGGAACAAATAAACTCAAAAAATAGAAGTCTCCAACCGGGAATAACTAAGCTGATTCGGAAGATCAAAATTAAGACGGTAAAAGAAGAGAAAAACGATAAAAGTGTATCTGTAATTCATCATAGGAATGTGAATGAAGTTTTATAAGAGTTGAGAAAAGTATGAATCTAATAACAACTTTAATTAGAATTATAATAAACGAAATTGAGGATTAAATTTATTTATTTTTCCACGTATGTCAACTACGATATTTGGGTTTTTTTAATTAGGCTTCTCTATCAATTTTTATTTCAATTTTTTTTTAATCAAACACCTCATGAAATAAAATCTGAATTTCATTATACTAACCAAATTAAATATGATATGGAATACAACTCATATTCGATAACATTAAATTCCAGGGAATTCACCCGTAAAACTAATGCAAAGTAGTGACCATGCATTTGGGTGTTTGAAAGAAAAGAAGAAAAAAAGAAAGCTAACAAAAAGCCCAAAGACAATATACAAGTGGTTTTAGTGTCAACTTGTTAGTTATATAAATCCAGAATGAAAATTGAAATATCAATAACTGTTTTTTATCTATTGAGTGTCAACAGTCCCATTGCTGAAAACTACATAACCATGTTAGTAGGGTCCTCTCGTTTCTTTTCTTCAGGATGGATACAGTTCTATATAATTTCTACGATCGCTATCTTGATGAATAATAATATCTTGTATCTAGAATACAAAATATATATTCTAGACTACTGTTAGTATTATTTGCGATTAAAACAATATCTCCAAGACTCCAAGGCCGATGGTCACGACGTAGTGAATTAGAAGTTTAACCAATAATTAACTGTTTTTAATAATAAATAAATAAGTATGAATAAATTAATTATGCGTTTTGCTTGATGTTATGGATCCCATTTGTTTATTTGTGTTTGTTAATTCGTGATAGGCTGATAGGCCATTTCAAATCACAATTTCCAGCGATAATGATGGTGGTGGAACGGTAAATGGTGGTGATGGTGTCGATGGAGGACGAATAAAAAAATATGGATAATCTTTTATTATACTAAAGCACAGTTGACCTAACAATTTATTAACCAATTATAACTCTCGATTTCTTCAAATTTTAATTTTGACTTTTTGTTACTTTAATTAATTAAATTAATAAACATTAAAGAATTATAAATTTCATGGGAAACATGTCAAACATTAAATAATTATAAATTTCATGAGAAACATGTCAGAATAACTATATGTATATCAACATATTAGATAAATTAGATAAATATAAATCTTATTTTATATATGGAAAACCAACATACTATTATATAATCGACTAACTAAATCTAATGATTGAAAAGATAAATTCTAATATTATTATGGTATTAAAAAAATATAAATTTTTTTTGAACATTCAGTCGGTATACGACATCAGGAAAACCTCACCGTATAATGGTGAAATCTTGTATGTACCCTAGACAATGAGATGTTGACCATAGGTCATTATAAGTATTCAGAGGAAAAAACTCCAAGATTTTGCCAATAAATATATATATATAGGGGTGAGTTATTTTGAGAATTCATAAAATAAAAAAAATAAAAATAACTCAAGAACCATTATGCACCACACATTCTTTCTTTATTTCTCTCTCTTCAATTAAATAATGAAATTCACCCAAATCATTCAAAATGTTTCATCTCACAAACCGTAAATCGTTAGACGAAACAAAAAGCATGGGTAGTCATAAAATTCTGTCATCTTTCACTAGAGATCCAATTCGATATATTTTTGACAACTTTTTAATTTTCGTTTTCTTTTTAGTACTTACACATAACTTACACATGTGTAGGTTAAACAATAATTATGATTCGGAGCGGCTTCGCCCTCAAGGATATTCATAAACCAAAGCTGGTGGAGGTGATAGGTCATTGAGGGTGATAGGTCAGAGTGTGATAGGTCATAGAGGGTGATAGGTCATAGGGGGTGACCGGTGATGAGTGATCTACCTAACGGGCTCCGCCCTTAGCCGCTATGGCTACGCCATTGGCTACCATGACTCCACCATGGATTGACGGGCTCCGCCCTTAACCTTCATTGTTGTGTACATATGTTCATTTACTAATTTACATGCGAAAACAATGATCTTACACATGTGTAGGTACACAAGTACAAGAGGAGAAAAAAACAAAAATTAAAAAGTCGTCAAAAGTATATCGAATTGGATCTCTAATGAAAGAGGACGAAATTTTAAGACTACCCATGCTTTTTGTTTCGTCTAACGATTTACGGTTCGTGAAATAAATCATCTTAAATGATTTGGGTGAATTTTATTATTTAATTGAAGAGAGAGAAATATGAAAAAAATGTGTGGTTCATAATGGTTCTTGAGTTCTTTTTTATTTATGGGTTCTTAATTATCCTACAACTAATACACATACACCAAATAATCCTACAACTACTCAATGCCAAGGATTGAACCTTGGTCTTTACTCCAAGAGGCAAGAGCCTCTACCAAGTGGCTTTTATTGCTTTTATGAATATCTAATATAGTATAAATCGTAAGATCTCCTCATCCTTTATGACTTAAATATATAAAGATCTAATATTGATATATCGTAAATCTCGTGTTCAGTGTTTGGACATGGGCCTAAAATCTAGTGTGTGACTGAGACCTGTCCTTTTATTTTAATTTTTTATTTTTAATTGATTACAACTCTTTATGAATAATGATTTGTTTAAAGCCTTAAATCTTGTTACTCGTTTTAGTTATGATTAAGTAGGAAAATCCTAAAGTTTTTTTTGTCAATTTTTGGTTCTAATACCACGACGATATATTAATGAGGTTAAAATGTAAATAGGTCTACCGTTACCTGAGGTTGAAAAGTTGTTTCCATGTTCTATTTAAAATAGAAAAGCACCCCCGACCATACACATCAAGCTAGAACCCTAAATTTATGTATCCATAGGCAAAAGTATTAACCACTTGTCACTTAATGAAGAGTGGTTGAAGAACAAAAAACTGAAAATGAAGACTTTGATGAAGAGCAATAGTTAAAGCCTTAAAAAATAGAAATTATATGGGTAAAAATAAAAATAGACCAAAGTTAAAGAGCGTTATAATGTATATAAAGTTGTATTATGATTGGAAAATTGTTAAAAGATAGAAACTTAGAGACATGAAAGAAAAAAACGATAGTTTTTTTTATGCATAATGATCTTGTATATTTTAATATTTTATGCATAATGAACTTTTAATTTTGTATTGCTTTTTAGATTATATATGTTTACTCAATCAACTTTATTAAATTTACAAGTTATACGTCTTTAGAGTGTGGACAGGATGAACAAAGAATTCTTAAATCTCGATTTTGTCCCGGTACTGTTCTAATCTCGGTACTAGAAAACGGTGTCTGGACTAGGACCAGTACCTATTTTTCTTAGTCCCCAAGACCAATATCAATTGGTATTGATCTTGGGAAAATCCTGAAATCTTGGAAGAGTCATGATTAATCCCATTTAAAAATAGCAGATATATTACTGAGAGTTTTAGCAGGGAACATTATTAGATGTTTGTGATACCAATATATTAGCCAGTAGGGCTGTAAATGGTTCAGTTCAGTTCGGTTAGCTAGAAATTTTGAACTGTTTTTCGGGGTTTGGTTCGGTTAGTTAGAAATTTTGAACCGTTAAGTTCGGTTACCCTCAAATCAGTTACCCGAAAAAGTCGGTTAACCATTTATTAAAGTTATGCTAATATAAAGTTTAAGTATTCAATTATAATAGTCAATTTACATTGCATTAATTAATTTTTCTATTTATAATAGTTATTTAACTACATTAATATTTTGTTTTTTATATAAATATACATTACATCTAATTGTGATTTACTTTTCTCTAGCGTTATATTTATGCAATGCAAGTTTCTATTTAAGAGTATCATGATTTACTACTTAAAAATTTCTTTTATATGTTATTACTAATATTTTTGATAAATATCTTAAACAAAGTTAACAACTTTATATGTAAGAAAATTACTTAGAATATCACAAATTAATCATAAATTGTGAAGGAAAGTTAGTAAAATTGTTAATATTTTAGACATCATATACAAAAAGTTAGCTAAAAGGATATGTAAATGATGTATTCGTATAATACATATATATATATATATATATGTGTGTGTGTGTGTGTGTGTAAATATACATATATATGATTATATGTGGGTATATAATAAAATTCGGTTCGGTTAACCGTTAATGAATATTGAAAACCGTAACTGAACCATTACACTTCGGTTTTTATGTTTTCGGTTTTTTCGGGTTTCAGTTTTTTCCGGTTCCAGTTTTTTCGGTTTTGGATCACACAGTTCGGACTAGTTTTTTGGTTTTCCGGTTCATTTCTTACACCCCTAATTAGTAGCTAGAAGAATGTAGGTGGAACCAAACTCTTCAACTACCATATATGGTATGATAATTTAACGATGGTACGATATTGTGAATGTCCATTTCTGCCCTTGTTCATCAACTATTCCAATATTATTATATATATACCTACATCAATAGATCCAAAAGATATAAGCATTTTACTAAATGGGCTAATTAATCCCCCATTTACATTTATTTGGCTAGTTTGTTGAATATTGGAACTTGATGTATGATGAATTAGCGAAACAATGACGACCATATTCTGCTCGTAAGAAAACCAAAAGTGAGAGAAGATTTGTTGATTACTAGACTGATGGTCGCGCAATCCGGCGGCGGTGGGGTAGTGATGAGGGAGGTGGTGGTGTGACAGTGGCGGTGGTGGCATTGGGGACGGTGATGGGACGGCGGTGGTGGTGAATGTAAAAGTAATTGATGTTAAAGATGGTATTGTAGCTATTTTAAGTGTTGGATGATCTATACTCTAAATTATTTAATTAAGGGTATCATAGGTATATTAGACGGATATGTTTAAATTAGTGAATAAAGGAGAAGGGTATTTTTGATTTTTCAAAGGTAGAAAGTTTAAGAAAAAGAAAAAGATAATTTGTTTTATTAGATTGTATAGATAATGTTGACATGAGGTCGGACCAACAAAATATTCAAACTTTTAGAATTATATTCCTTGAAAAGCTAGTCAACTTTGTAAATGATGAAATCGATCTATTCAAAAGTGAATATATATCAAATGCACAAACGGGTAAAACTCATCTTGTATTCGATGAGATATCACATTGACTCAAGTCGCAAAGAAAATCCTTGGTTTATCATTTGGTGAACAAGAAAGATTCCCATTTTTGTAATCCTCAATGAGACTCGAGTTCACAGCACGGGCATCCACTTTCATTATCCTCTTTCTCTGCAAATTATTATGCGTTTAGTTCAAGAAAATGTTTTTTAGTTTTTGATTTTCATTTTTTTTAAAAAATGAAAAAGTTTTTTCATTTCTAGAGAAATTTTTGAAAATTTCAAAAATGCTTTCAGAATAAAAAATGTTTTAATTTAGAAAACTAGAAAACATGTTCAAATTCATTTGTTTTAATTTTTTTTTTTCTATTTCACCATCTTATTAGCTTGGAAAACAGAAAAATATAAAACGGGGAAAAAAATAGCTTTATAATTTTAGTTCAATAAGTGGAAACAAAGATTTTTGTTTTCAAAAACAATTGTAATTATAACGCGTCTTCTCTAATCATTGTTTTCTCGAATTAAACGTGCTTTTAAAAATTAAAATAAATAAATTACAACAAATGTCAACTACTACCAATTAAGTTAGTAATTAAAGGACTTATGTTTGAAGATAGGAGTTCTAGAAGACAAAACCTTCGACACTAGACCAAAAATGAAAGTTATATCACAATCTTTTTCTCCTCTTCGCTTAGAAGTTTTTTGATGGGATTAATCACGGGAAGACTAACGTACTTTTTCATTTGTACACGGTTGTCCATTATACTTTTTTATTGATAAGGTTTACCCACATACTTTTTCTTTTGTACACGGTTGACCAATATTACCGACTATCACAGGTAAATCGGTCAACTTTGGGTCAACCGTGTACAAAAAAAAAGTATGTGGGTAAACCTATCAATAAAAAGTATGATGGGCAACCGTGTACAAATGAAAAAGGTACTTTGGGTCAACCGTGTACAAAATAAAAAGTATGTGGATAAACCTCATCAATAAAAAAGTATAATGGGCAACCGTGTACAAATGGGAAAATACGTTGATCTTCCCGTGATTAATCCCTTTTTTGATTTACCGCTAATTTTAGTCTTTGAATGAACTATATATGATCTTTGAATTTCTTCTTTAAATTTGCTATTCTATCTTGTACTCATATTACTGTATTTGGCAGTTTCTTAAGATTAGCCACATTTTGGACATTTAAAATTTTTGGATAGCTTATGAAGATGGCCATTGAGTGCAAGTGAAAGATCAATAGTTTCAAATAGTAAATGGGATGAATTAAAAAAAGAAAAAAAAATCCAATTTTAATACCTTTGATAAGAGAATTTATCTTTTCAATAAAAAAAATTATCATTTTATCTTTTGAACATTTGATTGGAATGATATGATGTCCAATAGTAAAATGGAATCAAGTAATTTAGGTTATATTTGAAAACTTTAACAGATTACTGGAGATAAAGTTTCATATTATATCTGATAATTTATAGCTCGAGTTAGTAGTCAACAAACTTTGTTTTATGGCAAATTTCTACTAAATATTTGATGTAATTTCTTGATGTAATCTTTTTGGATTTTCGTGTTTTTGCCGAAAATCCATTATAATAATATAATTATCTAGTTAAAAAAGGTATACTATTATTTAGTAAATATTTATGATTAAGTTATTATAATCTTAAGCTACTTCTAATAAACTATTTCAAATAATAAAATTTTGGAATCAAACGACCTCACGGTTATTAAACAATCTCATGAACAATTACTTCATATATTATAGATTATACGAGTATAAATAAAACATATATATATTTGGGTAGAGATCAAGAGAAAAGTTTTTAAGAAGAGAAGATTAGTTTATGATTTTTTTTTAGTTTATTTTTTAATTTTCTTTTGAATTATTTAACTTCTTTTATTCCTTTTCTAATTCACTTAATCCATAAATAAAAAAAAATAATAATAAAATTCTGACCCAAATTAGTGATCTATATACATGGGAGTATACGGTACGGGCTTCGCCCTTAAGGCTATTAATAAGGGATAGCTGGTGAGAGTGATAGGTCATAGAGAGAGATAGGCCATAGGGGGTGATCAGTGATAGGGTGATCTACCTAACAGACTTCGCCCTTAGTCATCATGGCTTCACCATAGACTGAGAGGTTTCGGCTATAACTTACGGGCTACGTTATTTGAAAAGAAAAGTATTTTTTAAACTTTCTTTTGGAATCTTTTATATAACTAAAAGAGGAGGTTGATGGTACACTTGTCACCCCTAATCTATCTCTTTTATCCTAATACTCTCTCCTTATTAATTCTCTATTTTTTTTAATATTTATTAAATAAAAATGGCTGACCTTTAATAAAAAAAAAATCTTATAAAAAAATATTTATTATTATTATCTAGATATATACCACCTAAAAAAAACCCTTACATCTTCTCAACCTTAAAAAAAACCTACGACCAAAAAAAAAGTTACGATCGACTATCAAAAAGGTTTTTTTATTTATATACTTTGTTCATATTTAACCATTATTATTATTATTATTATTATTATCTAACATTGAATTTTTATGTTATTGTTATTATTATCTCATTTAATTTAGTTTGTTGTCCATTATAAGTTTATTATGACTTCTTAAACCCTCACATATTCTCAATCTTAAGAAAAAACATACGGCCAAAAAGAAGAAACCAAAACGTTTGAGATGGTCTTTGTTATTGAATTGGTATGTATTTTTCAAATTATGTACTCTACACTTTTTGCTTCTCTTTTTATTTAACTAAAGTTGAAAAAAAGGGTAAACTGGAATCAATACTTATACGGAGTTAATTTTCAAATGTTTCTTCTTTAGCTTTCGTATTGATTAAGTTGTGATATTGGTCATACACTTTTTGTTTCTTTGAAAATCAAAACGTTCGAGATTGTCTTTGTTGATTAATTGGTATGTATTTTTCAAATTATATACTCTACACTTTTTTCTTTCTATTTTTATTTAACTAAAGTTGAAAAAAAAACACATAAAATGGAATCAATATTTATATGGAGTTATTTTTCATATGTTTCTTCTTTAGTTTTTCGTATTTATTAAGTTGTAATATTAGTCATACATTTTTTTGTTTTTCTTTTTATTTAACTAAAGTTGAAAAAAAAATGGTTAAACTGAAATAAATATTTATATGGAGTTAATTTTCATATGTTTCTTCTTTAGCTTTCGTATTCATTAAGTTGTGATTTTGGTCATAAACTTTTTGTTTCACAATTATTATAAGATTTATATAGCTTAAGACTATACGTTCAATGGACACTAGTTAGTTAATTAAAAAAAAGGATGAAAAAAGTGAAAAAGAGAAAAAAAAAAAAAAAAAAAAAGTTAAAAAACAAACTAAAAAAATCAAAAATGAACTTTCTCTCTTTTTTTTTTTCTTTTAAAATATCTTTTCATTAATCTCTATTCTATATATTTTAATGAAAACTCAAATTATGAAAAATAATACTAGAAAAATCGGCCCCTGCAATCTTGGTGAATTAAGCTGTCGGCTTATCCATTACCCTACCATAACGAAAAAGGACTATTTTGAAGCTATGTCACTAGTTTTGATTGTTAAAGCAAAATTTATAGTGGCGAAAAGCGGATTTTGGTGGGATTGACTTTTCCACAAGCATAATAATAGTTTAATTAATGTAGTTCTCAAAATGGGGAAAATTGAAAAACAAATCATTAATCCCATCCTCTTTAGCGGATTTTTTACTTATTAGCTTTTTATAATCATAGTGGAGTTCGGCCGTACGATAATTTGTTATTGATATAATTGATGTAATAGCTTATTAACCTATTACAATTTTAGAATTTATCAAATTCGAAATTGATGATGTCATTATTAATTTAACTATAAATTAAAAATTTTAATAAATATTATTTAAATATAATAATATATTCTATTTATATGAATGTTCGTAGAAAAATTCTCATTAACTACAACTTTTTGTTTTTCATCAACAATTTACACTTTTTATCCTCGTTAAATACTTAATTTATAATTACTTTAATCTACAATCTTTTATTTTTAATCACAAATTTACACTTTTCAACCATTAATTACAGTATAATAGATAATGAATAATAACTGAAATATATATTTAGTAACAGGGTAAAAAGATATACCTCTCAATCAATTATTCCGAACTTTGTCATCTGCTTGAAGAATGAGCGTTCCAATTAATCTCAAATTTTTAACTAAAATCCACGCACTCAATTTTTCTACTAGCTAAACATGCATGTAAGCTCAACTTTTTTTTTTATTTACGTTCATAACATCTTTCCGAATTTTTTTTGGCTATTTTTCTTTTGAGTTAATAAGACTTTTTAGTTTGCATATAGTTAAGCTTTGATAATAATTTAATATTTATTACAATGTCAAACCCGTGTATTTGACACGGGTTTAAAATCTAGTATTTGTTAAAACTGAAAATCATTATCCATCATAATTTAATATATTAATAGATAATAAAGCATGGTATCCGTGTAATACGGCGGCGGTGGTGGGGAAAGCGGTCTAGTAGTGTCGGTGATGATATTATTAGTGGTGGTGGCAGTGTCAAGTGGTGTAGGTTGATGTAATTGTGACAATGGAGATTTTTTAGAAGATAAGAGCTTAAAATGTTGATTATAAAATTAAACGTTTAGAATGTAAATTAATTTATTAAGTGCAAATTTGGTATTTTATAAAAACTATTTCCATAGTGGGTGTTTATTAAGGATAATTTAATAATTCCGTATGTAACTATTCTTTTAACTATTTTTAAAAATGAGGGTGTGATAATTTTTATTCAGAAGTATAGATGAGTTCATTTATTAGATAGTTTATCTTTTATGCATCAATTCTATAAAAACCTGTTATGGTGTTATATGATGTGTATATATTTCATATATTTTCATATATTTGTTTTGTCCCGATGTAATCTTCAAAGTTATGTTAGTTTACTATTTACTAGCATGGTACCCGTACGATGTAGCGGTAGTTGTGGCGGCAACAGTGTGATGGCTGGGCGACGGTTGGTGATGGAGCGACGTTGAGTTGTGTATATAATTGATGTAAAGGGTTAATAGACATATTTTAAAACATTAAGGATTGATAGTGTAACTTAATCATTAATGTTAAGGAGGTAGTGTATGTGAAAGTATTTTAAAGGGGTGTCAAGTGAAAATATTACATATTTTCAACATTACCAAAAATAAAAAGGGTTATTCTTTTTAGGGAAAAATCCAAAAAAAGGTAACCTATTTACATGAATTTCCTATTAAAAGTAACCTATTTTGTTATCGTCTATTTAAAGGACCTTATTTTCAAAAAATTCCTAATAAAGGATATCTCGTTAGTTTTTGACAAACGGAGCTCGTTAAATCTCACGTCATCATTTTTGCTGACATGACACTTGACTTGACTTTGACCGGTCAAAGTCAAGTGCCACATCAGCAAAACTGATGACGTGTCATCGATGATGTGGCACTTAACGAGTTTCGTCTGTCAAAAACTAACGAGATACCTTTTATTAGGAATTTTTTGAAAATATGATCTTTTAAATAGATGAAAACAAAATAGGTTACCATAATAGGAAATTCGTGTAAATAGGTTATTTTTTTATGGATTTAACCTTTCTTTTTATAATATAGTATAGATAAGTTAGCTTTAAATGCACATGGTAAAAATAAATTCATAATTATAATTATAGATCGCACCAAAGATTGTTGAAGTAATTCGTAGGACCTAATGAATCATGCATAAATGATGTCTAAGATATATTATTGTAGTTTTTATACATCTTGATGTTCAATATAAAAAAATTGTCGACACAACTTGTTGTTCCGTTTGCCTTCTATTTTCATGTAAAACTTTTAAGTTAAATAGAGATATATTTGTGTTTAAGTTTAATTTATAATTTTAAGTTCATTTAGTTCAACTTGTTTTAAATTACTTTTATTCGACCGTGATGTGCATAAAACTAAGCAGAATGTTATCTATATTGCTAGGTCCAGTTTTGCTGAAAACTGGATCTCTCCAGTTGCACCTGGAGAGCATGAAGAATTGTCCGAAATATTTGAAGTTCAGTTGCAATGTACAGTTTATGAAACTGACGACTTCCCCCAGTTGAGATCTGAAGAACAACAATCTGAAGACATTCCAGTTGAAGTCAAAGACAACAAGTGGAAGAAAGAGAAAGGCAATGGCAGCGAAGCCCAATTGACTTTCTACCAGATCAATCAACTGGAGATCCTCCAGTGTAAATGCCTTTACAAAGCTTTACACTGATTACGAAGAGGACCTTTACACTACATCCTTTTACCCGGATAATAATCTTGTTTGTGGATAAAAGTGCAAAGATGTAGAGTGGTTGAATAAAGTAACCTTTTGTCTTACTTTATTTAGCACACACACAAAGAATTATTTACTAATACTTTTGTGTGCTGTCAAACATATTTGTACGTCGAAGTTGAGATCTCAATGCTCAACCTTCGACTATAAATAGAGGTCCTTGCCCAAGCATTTCAACAACTTTGCAAACACATACATTCTGCAATATTGTTGGTGAACTTGTGCAATATTCTCTCAATCGCAAAAAGGAACATTTCACAACTCTAAGTGTTTCGATTGTTAAGCATTGACTTTGTTTTGGATATTTCCTGCGCGACCCCATCGAAAGTAATAATAGATTGGATTCAAACGGAGTTGCTTTGTCAAAAAGCACTAAAACCTACTCAAGTCGTCATAATTCAATGGGCTTTGCGGACTAAGTTGTCTTAAGGGGGTTCAGACTCTATCAAAGAGGTGTTTCAACTAAGTTATCTTAAGGGGTTAGAGAAAAATGTTCTTTATATTTAGTATATAAGTACAAATGATATGCTAGCGGATTTGATGATCAAAGGTCTTTCTTCTAATTTCTTCGTAGGACAAGTGTCGAAGATGGAGCTTACTAAGGACTTAATGTAATAGCATACTATACTTATTGGTCATTATTATTATTATCTTAATAAAAATTTTCTCTATATTCAGATTTTGTTTGTCTATTAGTTACATTTAGCAGGCATAATGGTGTATGGACATTATAATAACAGAATTTGTCTTAGTTAATTGATCATTTTGTTAGTTTTAAAGTTGAGTCATAGTTTGACTAGTGAGGGTTCTGAGTTGATGTTCCTCTCTACGACTGTACTTATTGACTATGATTTCAGTTTAAAACAAAATTAGTATTATCTCGACCGAACTTATTGAATACGCATAGATAAATGATCGGTTGGTCAAGTGGGAGAATGTTGAAACCACGTTAAATGTGACTGTCACTGATCGTTTATCATTTGTAATATGATAATTAACGATAATTGAAATCCCTATGTCTAGTAACTATACGATGGGCGTATTTACTCTTAAAGAATATTATAGGGTTTCTCATTAGATGACTGGAACCACGGGACTTATATTGCACATACTAAACACCATGGGCTAAAGTTGTAAATGTTCTCACTATAATAGAGAGCCATTTCCAACCATTTCAACCCTAATCTTCCACCCTCTTTGTGTGTGTAATTCTCTTCCAAAATTATCAATCCCATCATCAAACAATCATCTCGTTTTGAAAACTTGACGATTAAATGATTAACATTATTGCTATCACAGGGTTCTCTGGATCGTTAATAATACTTATGTTATTATCATATTTTCAATATATTTATAATATAAATTATATTTAATCCAACAGGTTCAGACTCTATCAAAAGAGGTATTTCAACTTCTTTTTCCCAGATTTTGTTAGATCTAAGAATTTTACTATTTCATGGCATTTATGAGATATAAGTCCAACCTTGATTTTGTAATTTTTCCCTGTGATTTACTGTATTCTATAGTAATAAAAGTTGATTGTTAAAATCTAATAATAATAAAAAGAGATCATATATGTATATTAATTTGTTAAAGGTACAGCTCCAATTTAGCAAATATTGAATTGATAGTGAAATCCACACATGGAGGATCTATTATTAGGAACGGTCCATGGTCTTTTGTGGCAAGTCAACCCCACATTGCACTTACTATAGATTCCAATCGAACAACTATGCATTCAAAAGGGCGAAACATTGCATCCTTGAACACATGTCAATAACCCAAAAAAAACATATCGTATCGTACAATAATACAATATGGATCTTATCCGATCCTAATATCATTGAGACATCCTTACGATCTTAACCACTTCTAAAACGTTCAAACACATTACTATCGTTCTTATCGTAATTTGGTAATTTGTATCCAAAGTCATTATCTAGCTCGTTTTAAGTCGTTTTTCAATAGCGATCACTTTTTCTCTTGATAGGAATTACACAACAAACAATGATGGAGATAGTATCGAATGGAAACTAACTAGGTACCCTTTTTTCATAATCATGAATTCGAATTTAAGACTAAGCTGTTACTAGTACAACATGTATGACAAAAATCGAAGTTCACAAAACACGTACGGGATCAAAAATTCCAGAGCGTGACACATGAACAAGACACAACAAAATACAAATCAAATTAAGGATTGGTTGATTGAATGAAATAGTGGCGGATCTTGACCCTAGTAGGAGGAGCCTCACGTTACAAAACTAAAAAATAACACCAATAAAAGTAATCAAAGGGGACCATAAGTAACCAAAGCTCACAAGAACCCTCTTAGGCCCCTTAAAAGATCTTCCCTTGGAATGAAAGATTAGACAATTTGCAGTTTAATTCATGGTCAGGGTGAGGATAGTTGTAGTACGTCGACCTTTGCAACACTTACAAACCTCTCCTCGCTGAAGCTTACAATTGGTTGGATGCTAGAGAAATAGCGGCTAACAGGATCGGCACATCGATCTTTCCACGAAGATGACGAAGATGTAGGAGGGAGCAGACGAACACAAAGGAATAATGATGGGAAATACATATTCAAGGATAACAATCAGGAGATAGATTTGGCAATTGGTGGGTATTATTGGGAATCTCAATCCCCATCTCATTACATGGTTTCCACATGTAATTCCTATCCCCGTCTGAAAAGTAAGTTACATTCTTATACCCGTCCTCGTACATTGGGTGTCACGGATCCCGATCGGATAATCAAAGATATCTTTTGTTGAATAAACATAAATTTGGTGAAGTAGAAAATTAACAAGAAATGGTGTAGTTCGATCTTTTCTTTCATAAAGCATAAATATAACTTTATATACAAAATGTACCTATGTGAAGTAAACAAAGTATGACATATAAAAAGTTTTAAACAAAATTTAAGATTAAGGTGATTTTAATAGATATAACTTTTTTTAAGGTTCGGGCATGGGGATCGGAAACTTACGGTTTCCCATCCCCCGTCCCTATCCCTACCAAGGAATAAAGTAATATCCCCATGCCTGGTCAATTCGAGGATTCTCCAATCAAACCCGGTTCGGGAATCGAATTTCTCATCGGGTATGGTATTTTTGACATCCTAATTAGGTTATTCTTGAGCAGACAAAGGCAAAGGCTACGACTATGTATGATGTTCTTAACCATTCACTCTTGATAAAATTTTACAGTCTTTTGTTGTTGAGATAACTGAAATATAATAAATGAAAATATTTTTGTATCTACTATTCAAGAAAAATGACCAGTTTTCAAGAAATACTTTTATTTTGTTTGAAATGCAAAGAAATGATAACTAGAGAGGGTTTTTTTTTAAAAAGTTGTCGATATTTTAAATAGGTTTATGTAAAGTTGGTTAAAATTTTGAAGTTTCTGGTTCTATAAAATATTATTATGCTCTTTTAAGATTTATCGGGTCAATTTTTTCTATCGTTATCAAATAATAAAATTAGTTAGATTTCTCCATCAATTTGATTTTTCTTTTTCATTTTATTGTATACCCAACACACACTAAGAGGATATGAATAACGGTTTCAAGCTTGGAAGTGGATTAGGAATTATAGACTAAGCTGACGTTAAGGCCAAATCAAAAAAGACATTCGTTATTAATAGCGACTTTCTAGACAAGGCCCTTATTTCGCGCTAGCTTTGTAAGCAAATGTAAATGTCATCGCTTGGGAATATCATGGTTGGCATGTTAAGGGAATGGAAGTCATAAGGTCGGTCCTTATAGAGGGGAAGAAGGGGCGTCCGACACAAGGACGCTATTAGCACGCCCTACGTCGAGGCGTGCGTTTGAGCCGTTCGTCCAACTTTGAACACATGTTTTGGTTAGGTTTGTGGGGCCCAATCGTGTTTGAACGGTCAAAAGTAATAATAAAAACATTTTTCTTTGTTACTAGCCGTTGTTGTTAAATTTGAAGGCCCGCTCCTTTTTTTTATTTTTTTGCTTTCCTATTTAAACCACCACCATTTCTTCACATTTCACCACCATTTTCATATTTCCTACTAAAAAACTATACTTTCTCTCAACAATTCGTCCACCAAAATGCCTAGAAGAATCAACAAAAACCTTTTAAACCAAAACCAAAATCAAGAATCATTACCACGACAAACACTATCGATTAAGATTTTGACGCGTTGCTTCTCGGAGGATCTCTTCCAGTGGGATCTCCCTCGTCCATGCCGTCTTCTTTTATGATGGGGTCATTGAGCAACTTTGGTTCGATGAACCAATCATTTTCGAATTTGTTAAATTCGAACGTGTTTAATGAATAGTACCAGCTATTCCTGTTAATGCAACAATTTCATGAATTTCAAGCTACGAATCAACAATTCCAAAGGCCATTAGGTGAGACTTCTTCTCAACAGGCACGTACTAGTGTCGACTCTGCAGAGGAAGAAGTCGAAGAAGTTCCTGCACTGCCCAAACGATTAACAAAAAAAGGGTTGCTGTAGCGGAGAAGGCGAAGTGGTCCATGGCGGAGGCGGTTTTGTTGTCTAAGGCGTGGACACATGCTTCAGAGGACTCAACTGTGGGAATTAGCCAAGATGAGTCAATGTTTTGGACTAAAGTGGTCTAATGGTTCTACGAGCACCGCCCAGCGGGAGAGCACAACAGGAGTCAACTACAAAGGAAATCGAACAAGATCAAGAAAAGTTGTAAGCAGTTTGGAGCAATCTTGAAGAGACTGCTCAAGAAAGGACGATAGAGCGGCATAGACGAAAGACATGTGTACAATGCCGCTCATGAGCACTTTATAAAGGTTCATGGTCTGACCCGATTTCAGTATTAGGCCCGTTACGAGGTGGTAAAAGATTGTCCCGCCTTTTGGCAAGATCATAGGATTTCCAAACGAGGCGTAGCTGATTTTGTCGATTTGGGTAATGATGAGGCACACTTTGGGGTGCATACGAGTGTGGACCCGGATGAGGCGTTGGACAAGTTGTTTGGAGACGACCCAATTAAGAAACGACCGGGTCGTAATGTTAGTCGAAAATTGTCGAGTGGTTCAGATGCGACTTTTAGCCTTGGTGGTTCGAGTAGGCCAGAAATGACGTTGAGCAAGCTTGATCAAATGCTCTTGATGTAAAATAAGCAGATAAGAAAAATTGATTAGGATCGGATGAAACCAGAGGAGGAGCGGAAGAAAAGAGTAGATCATCGCTTCTGAAAGAAGGTCATCGAGACATTTAAGCTTCTGCAGGAACCAATTCCCATCAGTATAGATGAAGACGAGTTGGAGATGATCAAAGCTTCACGTAAGTCGTTGATGGATAAGTACAAACTTTAGGTCCTCGTAATGTATTTTAATTTCTAAATTTAATTTGTAGGTTAATGTGTTTTTAGGATGTAATGTTTTATTTTTAAGTATTGTAATGTGTTTGTTTAATAATAAAATGTGTTTTAATTATAATAAAATGTGTTTGTTTAATTTTGTGAAAAAAAAATTAAATAATGGAGAAAAATAGGGGGTTATAAAGAGGGGAATGTTCTTGGGGTGTTCTAGAAGATAGAAAAACCGATGAATAATGGACAAATAGAAAAAAAATAAAAATAATAAAAAATAGGTAGGTATAAAGAGGTGCCTACTAAACGAGGAAGCTTCATCTCTAAGCACAACAGACACTCAATAAGTACTATAAGCATGTGACGAAACAGTAAGTGAAACCAACATGACAGAGGAGGTGAACCTTTGCTTAATAGAAAGAAACTTGGAAACATCACATCAAGGGCCATTAAAACATTTCAATCCGATTTCTTTAAACATTGTCGTCATATTACTTCATGACGGAGATTCCTTCACATTACGAGTAACTTGAGAGATAAAGTTAAGGGTTATTGACCATTAAATTAAAATTAATTGTCAAGATTCATTTACTATTTCTAAATCTCGACCCTTAATTTTAATCAAATGTTCAAAATTATCTGAACTTTACTTCTCAATTTATTTCTAACTTGATTGGATGTCTATCCATTACTTGGTAGTAATTATTATGCAAGATCATCCATACTACAAATTACTTGTCTCATTTCAAAATAAGTGTTTATTTAAAACAAACACAGAACTTTAACAAATTTTAACTATTGCATTAATAAAAGAAAAATAATTTATTCTTCTAAAAAATTAGCCTAAAAATCCTCCTAATAATTTTAGATGGTAACATGTGAATACCACTAATTCTCTTTCCTAATCTCATCCCTGATGTTCCACATGTCATAATCTTATTAATTAGGAAGATTAATCATTACCCTTAATAAAATAACAAACTTATACTTCCTAGGAATCACCTTTGTAAGAAAATATACAACTAGGATAAAAAGTACAGTTGATATGTCATATATAAAAGAGAACACTTATCTTAAAATAAACTACCATGGAATATTATTCATATTGGAATGCAGAAAATATTGATTAAAGAGGGACTTCTAGGATTGTAAAACTACAGCAATTCTAGCAGATACGACTTTTCGAGAGATTCTTGTTTGTGTAAATTGATCATCTCTAGAATTAATGTATCCGTATAATTTTATTGTACATTTGATATCTGGCATTTTGCTTATGACTGATTATTAGTGAATGTTAATTGTAATGGATCGTTAAATTCATAGAAAATAATGGGTCATAAAAAAATTTAATATGACATGACACGACAAAGTGATGTATTTTAAATTTCCAAAACTCATAGCGTCAGAAATGTTAGAAGGAAGATAATTGTGAGCGAAAAAACAAACATATACACTTGCAAACACAACACTTGAAATTTAACCAAATACACATCTTCTACTATATATTTTTATATTTGAAACCATACCACAAATTCTAGATAACTAGAAAGTCAAATCATCCATCGACTTCCATTCACCATTCATTTCACACGAACAGGTATCCAACAAAACTAAAAAACCAAAAAGAAAAAAAAAAAAAAAGAGAAAAAAGGCATTCATATTCATGCTACATATTATATGTTACCAAATGGATTTCTCTGTATTGACTTGAGAAGTTACAACTGAATGAACTTTTCGGTCCGACGACTTCTTTTTACTATTTTGAGCCGGTGGTGAAGCTTGCAAGCTGTCTTGTTTGAAGTTGTTAAGTTTCTTCTTTAAACGTTGTTGTTGAATGTTCATCTGAGCATAACTGAACCCAACTGAAGACATTTATATTTATATGTTTATATTTATATTATATTAGAAGATTGTATTTTGTTTGGTTAATATTTTGGAGAGGGAGAGATTAATTGTTTAAAATGTTGTGGGATAAATAAAATATGGGTAGAGGTGTATATTTATAGGGGAAAATGAACGTTGGAAAGTTCCTAATCTATCTGCCTACTCAAAAATCCATGGGCCGACTATAGATAAGATCGAATTTTAAATTAAGCTAAAATTAAATAAAAATAATATTGATGAATATTCGATATGACTTTAATAAAATTCTAAAGGACACCCCGTATCATGGTTTTCTCGTTAGAAAATGTTATCTTTTATATCACATAAAATAAGCTTTTAATTTTGATACTTGAATTTACTTTATTTTTTTGAACTTAGATACTTGAATTTATTTGAAAATAGAAAAGAAATGTTAACTTTGAAATAAAATAATTTGTATATACTTAATAATTAATGTTCCTATATTATTCTTAATTGAAATTATAACTTAAAAAAAACTTAAATGTTTGGCAATGGGGTGGTGACTCATTGGTAAGGTATTTGACCTTGGGGTCTTGGATCTTGGAGAAATCCATCAGGATTTGAATCTCACTTCCTACATTTATAGGGGTGGATTATTATTATTATTATTATTATTATTATTTTATTATTATTATTATTATTATTATTATTATTATTATTTTGGGGGGGGGGGGGGTTCGAGAGTCCTGTGTTTCATCTCAAGCATGCGTGGTTCGAGCATCGCATACTGCCCAATTGGATGTCACTGTGGTGTCTCGAATGCTAACTGCTAACTACTAACTCGCTGTTAAAATATATATATATATATATATATATTAACTACCAAGTACCAACAAAGAAAAAACCTCGATTTTCTCACAAGGTGGACGATTTTTACCTTCACCGTCGCTTTTTATTCGGGTCGTTTACCAACAAAAAAAAAGCCAGCTGATTAACTAAAACTCATCTTATAGTAAAGCTTTTTTTTTTTTCAAAAGAAAGTCAACTATATGTTTTGGATGAGGATTCCCTCAAGTTATAATACTAACTTGAGTCAAGTTAGAAAAATCATGGCCCTTGGATTAAAATCAAGGGCCAAGATTCAATGATCATTATTAAATCTTGGCCTTTGATTTTAATCAAATGGTCATGATTCTTCTAACTTGACCTATTAAGTTGTTTCAACTTGAGAAAATCTTAGGTTCCCTCAATCCTAACACATAACTCCATTAATTATAGTTATGTTGAAAAAAAAGCAGAAAACGCGTTAAACTAATCCGGTACGGAAATGTAGATTTTTGTTTCTTTTAGATTGGAATATGGATTCTAGGAGGGCCACATTCGCATTTTTATTGACTACACTTGTCAAGGGCGGTTTCGGGTGCATTGATAAGGATTAGTTTAAGGTCGTTTTGATTACTTTTGGCTTTTCGTAATGGAAAAATTTTAATCCAATCAAATCTTCTCCAAATTACTATCTGCGTATATTACGAAAAAACCATATGTAGCGGATGAGACACGAATTCGTATTTACATAAGATTTAGGGTGGGGGGAGCGCCTCGCCACCCCTCCCCTCCCCAATTTTGCTTCTCCTCCCCTAATGCTAAGAATGCCTCACCACTCCTCCCCTCCCCACCCTTTTCTATTTTGTTTATAAACATATATAAAATAAGAAATAAATAAGAAAGAAAAGACAAAAGCATTTAACGGTCAAAAGATAGGCAAGGAAAAAGGCACCATAGTCCCCAAATCACTCCCCACCCTTTAGGTACCTGATGCGCAGAATGGTGTTTAAATAAGAACCTATCCGGTACCTATTCTCTCCCCGGGGCACTCCGTGCACCCTTATGAAAAAGAAAATCATTAACTTTTTTTATAGCCTTTGTAGTATAGAATTTTTTTTAATATGAAGTGTTAAATATTAATGATTTGTACCTTAACAATAACGTCTAAGGTGGACAATATGCTAGAAGTTGAAACCTGCACACTCTCACGGAACAGAAGTAATAACACGTACACCCACGCGTTCAAGAGGTAAATGTCTAAAACCACGAAAAGTTATAAACATAGACTTTGGTTATGAATCTACATCTTTTAGTGTAATCACAACGGGGAATCTATCTATAATATAACTAAAAGAGGGGATTGGGGGTACACTTGGCACCCCTAATCCCCCTTCTTTAGCTTAATACTCACTCCTTATTAATCCTCTATTTTTTTTAATATTTATTTAATAAAAATGATAGACCTTTAATAAAAAAATTTTGTTATTATTATTATATATATATATATATATATACCACCTAGAAAAAAAACTCTCACATATTCTCAACCCTAAGAAAAAACCTACGGCAAAAAAAAGCTACGATCGACTACCAACAAGGTTTTTTATTTTTATAATTTGTTCATATTTAATCATTATTATTTATTTATTTATTTTTTTTTTGAAAGGTGAATTTCGCTTGAGAACTTCGTGTCGCCATTCGACAGCGGGAGGTCTAACATACGTTGTCTTAACCGGGTCCGCGTTAGAGAGCTTACTCGAAGTAGAAATGTCTATTTCAAATACCCGATGGGGGGACTCCCTACTAGTCCGTCCGAAGGCACGACAATCAATAGGGGGTAAACCATGCCTTCTCAAACTTGAACCTGGGTATACCCAAGCCAAGCCAAGCCTTCATAGAAAGACTTCCTATGTACTTCCCAAGTCTTGAACCCAAGACCTCCTGCTTGTAAGGCAGGTGCTCAACCACTTGAGCTAACTAGGAAGTACTATTATTTATTATTACTTCCTATTATTATTATTATTATTTAATATTGAATTATTATGTTATTGTTATTATTATCTCTTTTAATTTAGTTTGTTGTCCATTATATGTTCATTATGGTTTCTTCTTCAACAACAAAAAATAAGACAACATTAGTTCATCTTGAAGATCTTAAGCCAACACATATTAACTATCATTTACGACTCCGTGTTGTGCATGTATGGACTGTTTCGGAGTGGAACAACCCAAAGAAAATCAAAACGTTCGAGATGGTCTTTGTTGATGAATTGGTATGTATTTTTCAAATTATATACTCTACACTTTTTGTTTCTTTTTTTATTTAACTGAAGTTGGAAAAAAACAGTAAACTGGAATCAATATTTATATGGAGTTAATGTTCATATGTTTCTTCTTTAGCTTTCGTATTGATTAAGTTGTGATATTGGTCATACACTTTTTGTTTCTCTTTTTATTGAACTAAAATTAAAAAAAAAAAAGGTAAATTGGAATCAATATTTATATGAAGTTAATTTTCATATGTTTATTCTTTAGCTTTCGTGTTCATTAAGTTGTGCATTGGTCAGACACTTTTCGTTTCACAATTATTATAAAATTTATATATCTTGAGATTACCCATACAATGGACAGGTCTGAGCATTAGTTCCTAAATATAGGGTGTGTTTAGCGTGAAACTTTTAAAGTTTTAATTTTGAGCTTGAGTATTTTTGTTTTTTGATAGCTAAAGCCATATGTTTTGTTTGGTGCATGAAATTTTTAAAGCCTTTTGAAAAAATAAGCTCTAAAACTATAAAATTCTTTGAAGCCTTTTAAATTAGTCGGGGGTTTAGAAAATGTTAAATTACATATATACCAATTATATTACATTTGTCATTTTAATATTTATTTGTTTGTCCTTTACACTATGTTCTTGAATTTTTTTAAAGGGAGAAAAGAAATGAATCCAAATGCTTATAAAATAGATTGAGTTTTTGAGTTTTTTTAAGGAAGGAAAATAAATGAATTGATATGATTTGAAAGGATTTTTTTAGTTGTTTTTAGACTAAAAATCTTCTTTGTATTTTTAGGATGATTTGAAAGGATTCCAAATCTTCTATTCTCATCAAATCATTTCATTTCATTTCTTTTAAATTTCAACACAAGAACAAAACATTAATGTAACTACTTAACAAACATGTTTACATAAATAAAGCTTTTGCTTCCAGCTCTAAGCAAAAGCCTCAGCTCTAACTAACTAGCTAATAATGTCGCCAAATATACCATATATGAATCATGAATGAATAGGATCAATTTACATATATACTTGTTACAGTTTTTTTTTTCCCTTTGTGCATGTTTTGTCTGGTGGTTTAATATTTACAAAGAAAGCTCTCAAAACCCTTTTGTGCTACAAATATGATCCATGTTTCAAGTGGAATTAATAACAATATTTCATTTCATTTGATACAAAGATAATCCACGTTTCAAGTAGAATTACTAACAAACAATATTTCATTTCTGTTTGTATAGCCGATTATGTTAGATGATTTAGGGTGTTTGAGTGAATTGAACGGTGATTCCCTATTGGTAGGAGTTTCTTATCCCTTGTACGCCGATGAGTGTATGTTTAGATCCTTAGGTTTTTTTCTAGAGATCTTGTATATAATTTGTTTAGGGTTTTTTTGTGGTTCTCCCCCACCTCGTTAGGGTTTTCCCCTTTATATAGTGAGTTTCGTGAAGGGTCAACCTTCATACGCATTTTTGGCTTCTTATTTTTAGCAACGATCTCCTTTATTTAAGGAAATGATACGATGATAACTTCTTTATGCTTATCTTCTTTAACCCAGGTTATGTAACACCTGCGTAACTTTCTTAGTCCGCAGCCTTCCTAGAGTAAGACTTACCCTGGGTGCCAGCGGGTACGTCATCAATCTCTGTTGATACAAAGATGATACACGTTTCAAGTAGAATTACTAACAAATATTTGGTTTCATTTGATACAAAGATGATCCATGTTTCAAGCAAAATGACCAATAAATTACTTCCTTTTTAATATTTATTTGAACTTGACTAATATTAGTCACTTACGAATATAATTCTGATGTTCAAAAGGAAAAAATGAAAAATAATCGATAGGTACATGTTACTTTGTTCAAGCGACATATACTATTTACATTTTTTCTTTAAATAATAATATTAAAAATTTATTTGTTAGTTTCTTTTAGTTATATTTCCAATTATCCATTACTCGTATTATTTATCGGATTCAGTACCAACATCTCTTCTTTAGAATTTAGATTAGAGCATGAGCATTCATCTAGAAACAGTTGATAAAACATGTCAGGACAAGTGGAAATGGTAGCCCAAAGAGACCCAATATATGTATCAAAGAAAACCAGCCCACAAAATCAACAAAATATGGGTCCTGTCATCAGCCATATCTAAACAGTTTTTGGGTCACCAACTCAGTTAAGAAGACATTTGGTTTAAAACCAAAAATTTATTATGGGTTTATATCTAATTGGAAGGGGAATGGATTTTCTAAACAAAGGAAATGGGTAAGGGAGGGGATTCCCTCAAGTTGATCTAATGATCTTAACATGACTAGTCATGTTGATCTTGACTTTAGGATGAAATTCAAGGGCCAAGATTTAAAGATGATTTTTGAATCTTGACCATCGATTTTCATTCAAGGGTTCTTCCCAACTTGACTTAAGTTGAGGATTCAACTTAAGATAATCCTCACCCAATGGGTAAATGGTTAATATGGTGAGTTTAATTCCCAACTTGTTTAACCAAGAATATCAACTAAACAAGTACAATCAAACTTATTCCCTCATTCACATTATCAACCAAACACCCTCCTAAGTTCATATGCTTTAATATTGATTCACCGTTAATATTTCAAAAGTCAAGTGGGTGTGTTTAAGATTATTTATTTTTCTATTTGTTTAAAAGTTTAAGATATAAGTATCTGTAACAATGAGTTTCATGTAATATTTATTCTATTATATAAAGCTCAATATAATTATATAAAGATAGAATATTAAAAGTTTGAGTTAATTGTAAGATTGGTCTTTGTGGTTTGAACGTTTTAGCAAGGGGGTCCCTATTCGATAATTGTTGCAATGGGGGTCCCTAGTTTGAGAATTTTTTACAAAATTGGTCCAAACTTGACGGATCCGTTAATGATGATCGTCAAGTGTGCACGTGTGGGGGTATTTTTGTACTTTCCACCCCAAGGGACCCCCATTGCTAAAACGTACAAACCACAGGGACCAATCTTGCAACTAACACCTTGATATTTTTATTGATTTAATTCAAGAGATTGTAACATACAATTATCTGCTCGTTAGATCTCTAATCTAAATTTATGCACTTTGAAATTTTAATAATAGAGATATACCTTATATAAATACTTTTACTTTAAAAAACTGATTTATATATACAGTTTGTTATTATATATGCTTAAATAAATAAAAGATTGAATGTTAGGAATTGAATATTTATTAAAAAGAAAAAAAACAAATCTGTTCGAATAATATAAATGTCATATATGGTATTTTAGTTATCTATTCTCGAGTCAAATACACAGAAAGTCAACAACATTTTTTGAAATAAAATAAATTATTAAGTAAATAAAAATAAAAATAACTTATAAATTCTAATTTACAAATATAAGAAAAAGCAAACTAGTAATTTGATTGCCTTAAAAAACAAAATGTTTGATATATTATTAGGAAGTATAAGTTATTATGGGAATTAAAGTTTATCATAAATTGAAGTATTTATAAGTTTTAGAATTTTTAGTAAAAATATGTTTTTAGTAATTTAACAATAAATAATCATGTAAAGCTAAAAAGTGTTAAAAATATATTTAAGTTAATTATTTAATAAGATTTATTCTTTTATGGAAAAGTTAAAAAGAATTATTTAGTGATTGATTTTTAACAATTATGAGTTTATAAAACTTTTTCTACAACTATTAATATAATAATTAAAAGTTTTTTAGTTGCATATTTTTTGTTTCATAATTAAAATTATGATACATGTAAATTAAAATTTTAAGTTAACTAATTTTTAATTGTTAAAGAAGTGGTTAGTCCAATAGTTTTTTATTATATAAAAAAAAAGTTAGCTGCAAGATTAGCCCCTATGCTTTTCCCATTTTAGTCCTTGTGGAGGAAAAAGCACATAAATACCCCCGCGTGCTACACACGTGCACACTTAACGGTCACTTGTTAAAACGTACAAACGACAGGGACCAATCTTGCAATTAACTCTAAAAGTTTATATAAAGACTAAAGTATTTGGTATCTGAATAGTAGCTTTATAAGATTTATATTGTTACTAAAGAAGCAAATAAGAGGCTAGTTAAACTTTCAAGGAAGGAAATGTAATCTAACGTTAATTATATTCAAGTACTAGGTAACATTAACTCAATACATGTTAATCATTATCTAATACATGTTATTATTTTGATTTCTTTATATATATATATATAAGGAAATCAAAATAAATCTTTAAGATTATCCATCTATCAGACGATAGGGGTGTTCATCGGTTCGGTTTTCGGTTATTTGGTTTATTTGGTTCGGGGTTTTCGGTTTTTTTATTTTTATTTTTCAAAACCAAAACCGAACGAAAACCTAATTCGAAATAGAAAAACCAAACCGAAAACCAAATTAGAATTCGGTTCGGTTTCGGTTTAAAACCGAAAAAACCAGATATGAAAAACACAAATTTACCATTTCTTTTTGTCTAAGTTGTGATTAACCAAAATAGGTTCATAATTTCAAATTTCACCAAAGTAGTAAATTTAAACCATATGGATAAACAAATAACATAAGTGAAACAACTAAACTCTTGTTTGTCATCATTATTAAAAATTATTCATCAAAATTGAATTTATCTAGTTTTATAAAAAAAAGTTAATATGATAAACAAATAGACATATAAAGTAAAAAATACATTAATAATTGTCCATAAAAAAAAGATACGAATTAAATATTTTTAATAATATATAATAGTAATATAAGTTATTCGGTTTTTTCAGTTTAACCAAATTCATTATCCTTACCCATAACCAAACCAAAATCCGAATATATAATTCGGTTTCGGTTACAAACCAAACCCAAAACCAAATTCAAAAATGGTTTGGTTTTTTTTGGTTTTTTAAACGGTTCGGTTTACAGTTTAACCGGGTAAAAACCAAACCGTGAACACCCCTATTAGATGAGGCTAAAAACTAAAGTGAGATAATAAGTATATTTGACAAAAGTAGTTGGAGCTAAAGAGTTGGGGCTGGAAAGGGGGCCGGAGTTAGAGGCTGAGGGTGTAAAACTGAAACCTAAAATTAAATAAAACTGTTTGGTAAACAAGCTTCTAAGATGCAGCTAAAAATTGTATAATTACATAAATGAAAATATAGTTTAATTTTATATAAAAATATACTCAAATAATATATTCACAATTACACCACCTCGTTGTTGTATATCTACCTTTTTAGCAGATACCAAGCACAATTAGTAGAATTGATAAGAAAATAAATAATATATGTATGGTTGCTTACATATATTAGTATTGTTATTGTATACTTACATTATATTCCTCTGCAATGAACAACGACCTCACAACAACTGAATAATTCAATGTTGATACGGAAAATTATGGAGGATTCAACATATCGTCTTATACACAATATATCAACAGAAAATGTCACAAATGGTCCATGTGGTTGCCGTTATTCGCATTTTGCCTCCAATGTTTTTTTCGTTGCAAATGATCCCTTTGTTTTACATTCTCGTTGCTAACAGTCCCTACCACTAACTTCTGTTAGTTTTAGCCGTTAAACCCCTCACGTGCATACCACGTGAGGGCATTTTGGTTCATTTTATAATCACAGGGATTACTTGTGATAAATACATAAAACTTTCCAATTAATTAATTAATAATATATATATATATGCAAGATCTGTATCTATATATAATCATTATATGTATATGCATCATACATACATACCTTCCAATCCAAAAAGCCTCACAAAACATTTGAACATATAAATTCATCTGCTCGTCACAATCTCAAATCATTATCCTCAGTTTATATTTCTATGGGAACCCAAAAACCTAGTTCGAAAAAACTGTTGCCGAAAAAATATAAACCACCACAGCTCCGCTGCAAAAAGCCAAGGTTTTTTTCTGATCGCGGGAAGGGTGGGGTTGGGCCGACTATATCCTTGGCTGAAGATCGGGGTAGTTTGGGTTCCTAGGAACTGCCACTCCGGTGAACTGCCGTTGACGTCAACCTCCATTACACAGTCGTTTTGAACCACCTAGTTTGGCCGGAAAAGGAGCAGCCGAAAATGAAGATATATTGGGTTTTTTCTGGATCATAAATGTGTGAACAGAAAAAGCTTCGAATAAAGCTTGCGATGGGTGTTAATTTTTTTTTGGATCGTGATCGTGGTGCTTAGTAGGGTGGAATTGATTTCGCATAAATTTGTTATGTTGGTATAGATAAATTGGGTTCAATTGTTCATTAGCTAAACAAGTGTTATGCCCGTGTCTCTCATTTTCTATAATATGGGGTTCATTAATTTGATATGGTTATCATAAAGTATGAAAAATGGGAGGAACATAGTCAAACTTTACAGATGAAGATTCATAAGGCGACGGTACCTGAGATGATTATTATGATTCAAAAACAAAAACAATTTTTTTTTTTTACTATATAATAATGTATGTATTTTTTGAGATGATGATGTAAAGAAATTAGATAGATTACAAAAAAGAAGTTGATATTGTGGAGAGAGAGAAGCAGGCTAGAACATGGAGGAAAGGAGGAGGAAGAAGAAGGAGGAAAGAGGAAGGGTGTATTAGATGTAAAAGACTAAAATACCCACACGTGGTATGCACATGAGAGATTTAACAGTTAAAACTAACAGAAGTTAGTGACATGGACTGTTGGCAACGAGAATGAAAAACAAATGGACCATTTGCAACGAAAAAATAAGCACAGGGGGCAAAATGTGAATACCAACAACCACAGGGACCATTTGTAACATTTTCCCATATATCAATTATCAAGTCAACTATTTATTATTCAATATTGTTTTCTGCTTTTTGTTTATTACTTTTCATCAAAGAATATATACATATATACACACATATACACACACACATATAGAGAGGAAAGTTATTTGTAGTACATGTACTTTTTATAGTACATGTGTAACTTAATTTACACACTTCTTCTTTCTTCTTCCTTCGATCTCCAACCACCACCACCACCACCATGATCTTCCGGCGACGGCGATCATCTCCGGCGAGACTTACACATGTGTAACTAATTTACACATGTGTAAGTACAACTTTTTTTTTTAGCATTTTAGCGTTTAAAATTTCTAGGTTTTTTCCTTCGCGAGACAACCACCACCAGCCACCATCATCTCCGACCACCCAGCGACGGCGCCAGCGCCGGCAGCAAGGGCGGAGCCCGTACCGTAGCACACCGGCACCATCTCTTGGATCGCCGCCCATCAAATCCATACGATTCCCATATGCGTCCCTTGACGGTTAAGTTTAGAACGGATAAGGGCCTCTGGCCCGTACCGTAAACAACCGAAAAACAAACCTGATTCTTGCCAGAAAGTTAACTTACACATGTGTAAGTTGTAGTTACACATGTGTAACTCTCGCCGGAGATGGTCGCCGTAGCCGGAGTATCATGGCGGTGGTCGGAGATGATCATGGTAGTTGTCGGAGATGGAAGGAAGAAGGAAGAAGAAATGTGTAAGTTAAGTTACACATGTTACACATGTACTATAAAAAGTACATGTACTACAAATAACCCACCCCTATATATAACTCCACACACATATCTCACTTCTCTCTCTAATCATAGACCATGTTAATCATCCATGGACAGAGCACTTGTGGAAAAAAAAAAAAAGAAGATGATAGGGATATTTGGGTCAATTTAGTAATTAAGTGCTGGAGCTTTTTTTTTCTAACGCTCTTTCAAAGAGTTTTTATTTATAAGCCCATTGGGTCTTTTGTTTTTGTTCTCAAAGATAAAATCTTCAAGCCTCTTTTCCAAATAAAGTTGTTTTTATTAATAGGAGCTTATTTTTTAAAATCCCAAGCCCCAACTACAAAAAGTCCCTAAAAAACCTTTTACCAAACAATCCCAACATGTGAATATATGAACAATCTTCATATAACCAATTAAAAATAAGTAAATAACTCATCAACCACGTTAATTTTTGAGTACAATGTTTTTCTATTAACACAAGTAACTTATATTGTACTTTCAAAATAAAAAAATAAAAAATTTACAGATATCATCATCAATAACCAATAATCAAATATCAATATAAAATAAAAACTAATGTTTATAGTGGGGCTAATAAAAACACTAATCTTTGACATCTAAAAGGCTTTTTTTTTTCTTTAGAAAAACAGTCCCCTGCCTAACAAAAATTATTCAAAACCCTAAACTCCTAAAGTAAGTGAGAATTACTCTGAGACACGATCAAAGTGTCGGACAACATCCCCTTTGAAATACAAATAGAAATCAAATATCAAATATCAAATCGCTGGTTTAGTTCAGATCGATCTCAAAGGCATGAAAATATGTCATATACTTATAAGGACTGATGTGCAAAATCGAGCTTTAAATTTATAAAACTAGAATTACCTAAAAACTCACTACTACGCACTATCGGGCAGTGGATCTGACCGTTTGTAATATAGGTAAGAGGTAAGACCGTGTTCGTTCTCAAGGATTGGGTTGACTAGTTGTTTAATGAAATGGTTTGGAAAACGGATGTTGCTTCGAAAATACTTTTGACAATAAAATTAAAATGAGTTTGAAAGACAAATTGCATAAAAGTAAAGAAGAACTTCAGACAGTATTAAGAAAAGTCATCCACCTTGACTTCACTCGACTTCAAATGTGATTGCATTTTATTAAGACCAAATTCGTTTGAGTTTAAGGATAATCGTGACAAGATTAAGGTGCTCACGTGATACCACCAACCGTGAACAAATTACCGAATCACCTAAGTTTCTAGTTAAACTACCCAAGTCGGTACCACCAAAGCGAAGACAACTTTTTCAACAATTAGTTTTATTGACTATAGAATTATCAATTGCACCTATGTGACAATAACGTGGTACCACCAACCGCTATGAATCACATTGACAAAATTACTCTTTTCTTAAAATGATATTCACTATCATACCATGAACTAGTGATAATTACTCATAGACAAGTAACCATTTTAAAATAACACATACATTCAATAGGCACCACCAACGAAGAATTTATATGCAACCAATATCATATTAATTAAAAAAAGAATTAAATCATCAAGATCACGGAACAACGATAATTAAATAAACTCTTTTGAATTAAAAATATTGCAATCACATCATTCATCTCGTTTTATCAAGGTGGATGATAAATTGTTTAGCCACTCATGATCAATTCAAAATTATGATTAAAATTAAAGAGAAACATGATGTACCAATCGTTTGATAAATTGAAATTGCAAGACATAAAAGTAGATACGATCTAGATGGGTGCTTGTGAATCTTCAATGAATCCGCCTAAGAAAACTTGCTTGGAGATTGAAGAACCCTTGTAGAACAGCTCCTAGAAAGATTTTAGATAAGTTGGAAAAATAGGGTTTGTTTTCTATTTATACTCCCAAAATTCTGATGCAAATTCGTCCAGAAACCCTTCAACCTCGTGCACCCACTGCGGCGCAGTGGGATGAGCCTTCCGTCACTGCGGCGCAGTGAGTTTCCACGGCTTAATTCCTTGTTTAGGTGACTGCGGCGCAGTGGCATTGGTTGACCATCACTGCGGCGTAGTCCAATTCCACGGACTAATTCCTCCTTCTTCCGACTGCGGCACAGTGGCCTTGATCAACCTTCACTGCGGCGCAATCCTAATCTACGGCAATATTTGCTTGTTTCCTTCACATGACTGCGGCGCAGTGGGGCTTCATTCCTCCCACTGCGACGCAGTGACTCACCGAATTCTTCAATTTTCTTCAATCACAACTCTCGAACACGTAAATCAACATCTTGGCCAAAAATCATCCAAGAATGTGCCAAATGAACGCGTAACCTGTTTAGAGCCTGAAAACACTAACAAACACCATAAATGCGCCAAATGCACATTAAATCGACTTAAAACACTTAAATAAATGGCCAATAATGATGTGGACGATGGGTATAAATTGGTCACATCAAGGACGTACACAAGATTTAAGAACTACTTTCCCACTTACTTATGAGGTAAAATATGTGTCTATTGTTGATGATGACACTTTCCCACATCAAAAGGTTAGTGTGTATGTTCTCGATTCTGTTAACAAATTTAGTCATGATTCAAAAATGTTAGGTAATTGTCATGGCCTGTTTTGCGTGTACGAAAATGAAATGAGTTCTGTTGTTATCTGGAATCCTAAGCTGAGAAAAACTGTTGCCACTAAAGTACCGAGAAAAACTGTTGCCACTAAAGTACCTAATGTGTTACAGTGAGCTTACTATAGGACTGTTGTCAGTTTTGGCATTTGTCCTACCAATCTTGACTCTAAGCTTGTCAAGATTACTTATGTTGATGATTCTAGTAAATTACAGGATGTAAATGCTACCACCCAAGTTGAGGTATTTACGTCAAGTTCGGGAGGGACTTGGAGAAGTCCATTAAGTAGCAACCTTCCTCATAAATCTATCTGATTTGGAACTTCTCAGGCAGTTGTAGACGGGTTTATTTATTGGAATGCCTTCGATAAGATCAAGGTAAATGATAGATTTAGGAATCACCAACTGATCATGTAATTTAATTTGACAACCGAAGAATTCACCACAGTAAACCTCCCTAATTGTTTAGCAGTCTACCCTTATGACAATTTGTCGGTATCTAATCTAAGGGAGTCTCTTGCTGTTATCGAGTTCGATGACTACACCCTGAGAGAATTTTGTTATGTATGGATGGTGTCTGAGCATGGTTGTACTAGATCTTTTAATAGGCTATACACTATTTATCCACCTCACTCATTAATACTATGTACAACATTGGGATTCCGAAAGAAAGGTGCACCCATAATCGAGTTGCAGAACAATAATGCAGATTATCGTATACCCAATGCACTTGCTATTTATGAACCAGATTTAAAAAACATCACTGATATCGAAATTCATGAAAAAAATGGTAAATTTTATGGGTATTCCTACAAGGAAACACTACTTTTGCTTGGTCATTGACATTGTGGTAATTGTTTCGCCAATGATAGAGAACAAATGTGGATTCATGTTTTTGTTATCTATGTGTTCCTTGTTTAACATTAGTTATGTCGATTCTTACTTCATTGTAAACATTATGCACTATTACTGTGTTGGTCTATTTTGTGGTTCAACTCTTTTTAAGTTTTCATGCTTACTATGCCATTATATATGTTTAGTTATTTCGCTTTCTTTTAATAATGTTATACCAGACGATGTTCTATTGTATCAATATATTAGGAGGGTATAACCTCAGTAACACTTCACCAATGAGACATTGACCTTGGTGAATTAATTTTATTTCTATTATTCTTCTATGATGGTTCACGGAAAAACTGAGGGAGAACTAATTGTTAAACCAGGAATACTTGCCCTTCTTGGTTCATGTTTTTGGTCTCATGTAAATGGTCATAAGAAATAGACATATTTGAGAAGGTAACAAGTCCATGAGGGCCTTCTATCAAAGGTAGCAACACTAACCTACTGAATCTACAAGCTGAACTTTAGACACCCATTGAAGTTTTGGAGCTCTGATTTTGTAAGTATAAGGTTTGTGATGGTAGTTTTAAGTAAGATTAATATATGTTCGATTATATTTGTTTTGGTGTTTTATATGCGTGTATATCTATATATGTAAGGGGTTCTTAAATGATTTGGTTCTTGCTATTGCAGGTTAGTGCTATTAATGTGATCTCACACAAGGGAATTTCATGTGTTTGTTGAAATGTCTGCAAACGATGGTTTTGGAGAAAACATGTACTTTCACCTTATTAATTATTAAGGTTTCAAAAAATATTTTATTGGAGGTATATATAAGGGCTTTTTATCTGAAAAGTACCTCAACTTATCACTTTTTACTACCAAACAAAAATCCGTCCTATCTAGGGGAAAAAAACCGGCTAAAACACCTTTATTGGGTCTACCATTAGGTAGCCAGTCATTTTTTATTTTAATTTTAATTTTGATTTATTTTATAATTTATAAGTCTCTCCTGTCTCTCTCTTTACTCTCTCTCTCTTTAAGCAGTATCATATAAAAAACGCGCCCCGTATCCCGACCAGCATTTTTAGTAATTTGACCAGCCAAAACCCATGCCACGTCAGCATTCCACTAAGCCGCTTTAAATGTTTGACCGACTGTTACTCGACTTATTGCAGCGAGGGTCGCTGCAATAAGTTAACCGGAGCGCCTTCCTTTAAAAACCGATCCACCTATCTATTCCATCATTTTCCTTCCTCCCTCCTTCAATATCTAACATTTTCTTACACTTTTTCTTCCGATTTTGTTTAACAAAATTTAACAAATCCATCCACCAAAACACCTCCGGCTACTAACAATCCAGTCCCCTTAGTATAATAATCCGGGTATCACGAAGTGTCGGGATCATCACCCCCGCCAGCCACCACCGGGCAGTACCGCCAGCCGCCGCCGCCGTCCACCGCCACCGCAGTACCGCCAGTGTCGAGATTATCCTCCCCCAAATTCCGGTCGGTCGTCCTCCCCCAAATTTTCCAGCCATTTCAAATTCTGGTATGTATTTTATGCTTTTCCCAATATCCAAACCATTATTTTTTAGTATCTAGACCACTACTAGTTTTTGCAGCGACCCTCGCTGCAAAAAGTGAAAAAATGCGGGTCTCCATGGTATGTTAGTATAGTTTTTGTATATGTATTAGTTTTGTTAATTTGTTAGGATTATTAGTTGTTTATAGGATTTTAATAGGTTTGTTAGTATATTGGTATGTTATTATTAGTTTTGTTAGTTTTGTTAATTAGTTAGTTTTGTTAGAATATTGGTATGTTAGTATAGTTTTTGTATATTTATTAGTTTTGTTAGTTTTGTTAGGATTATTAGTTGTTTATAGGATTTTAATAGGTTTGTTAGTATAGTTAGTTTTGATTTGTTGATAATTTAGTGATTTGTTAAGAGCCACGAATGCAAAATTACGTAGATTAAAATTTGTTAAAAAATTGATTAAAATAAATAGGCAAGATTATGTAAAAATTTTGATTAAATAAACTACTTAAGACGTAATAAAATTTAGTTCAACAAAAATATAGATAAAAATTAATTATAAATATTAAGTTCAACAGTATGACGTATAAAAAATTAAGTTAAAAAGTTAATATATTGATTTGTTAGAATATTTTTATCATTAGTGTTAGGTGTTTTACTTTTTGGTTAGAATATTGACAAATTAAAAATGACGTAGATTAAAATTTGTTAAAAAATTGATTAAAATAAATAGCCAAGATTATGTTAAAAATATATGTATTGAACTAAATATACAAAATTATGTAAAAATTTGAATTAAAATTTTTGATTAAATAAACTACTTAAGACGTATTAAAAATTACTATAAAGTTAAATTTAAAAGTATAAAAGTAAATTTATATTGTATAAACGGAGTTCTAAAAATTATTATCAAGTAAAAAAGATATATATAAAAGTAATAAAATTTGTGATAATTTTGTTATATGATTTGTATTTTGCAAAAAACGTATAATATGATTTGTATTTTGCAGTATAGATGGCGACTTACCATAGCGGTGATGGCGGCAATGAAGACCCACGTCGACCATGGTGGAAGATTACATGGGGCTGCAAAGGCAGCGGCGGTAAGGAATTTGGTTTTTTTTATAATTCATATTTTAATTTAATATTTTTTTACTAACTTGTCTTTTTAGAATTTGGTTCTTTATAATTCATATTTTAATTTAATATTTTTTTACCAACTTGTTTTTTTAATTTTTGCTAGCCCCACGAAAGGAAAGGGGAGGGGGCCCTGTCAGAATTTAAATCTGGAGGCCGAGTTCGCGAAAAAAGGCCGTTTGTCGATCGACTTTGACACCAGAAACTTAAAAACGTGGCAGGCGATCGGCCCAAATTCTTCTATGTATAAGAGCCTCATTGGCACATTGGTCCGCCACATCCCTCAGACATACAACTCCTGGGACCATGTGCCTGCTGAAAGAAAGGAGTTTATCATCCCGACTCTGAACGTAAAATATTATTAATTTTTAACTTCTTCTTTGATGTTTGTATCAATTTTTAATTTCGCTAACTTTTACTTTTATAAATTGCAGACTCGGTTCAAATTGGACCACTTTATTCAGATTCCTAACCACAAGGATCCTATCAGGCGGGGGTTCAGGCTGTGTGTTGATAGGGACTGCTCAGATCAGTATCGGCTCCGAAAGAGCCAGTTCAAGAGAGCCCACTTTTCCAAAAAAGGGGGCCTGGATGCAGTTCCCCAGTTGGAACAAGCTGTTCCTCCAGAGGGTATGTCACAGGAGGACTTGAGAGCTTTGTTGGGGTATTACCAGAGGGAGGACCGGGTGAAGCAGTCGGTGAGAAATAGCACGAACAGGGGCAAGCAAGTTCTTGCGGGGACCCATGGTTGTAAGTCTTACTCTCAGTACGTCCACCAGGAGAAGGTTAGTTATGAATTATATATGTATTAAATATATATACTTGTGTTTAAAAGTATAAGTTTAATAATGTATATTTCTTATAATATATATGTATTAAATATAAATACTTGTGTTTAAAACTATAAATTAAAGAATGTATATGTCTTATGATAAATTGATGTGTTTACAGGTTGAAAAAAACACCTAAATTAGTTTTTTTTTTTTTTAAATTATCATTAATTTGTATACTTATAAATATCTAACATTTTAAAATTGTAATAAATTTAACAACGAAACACAAATTAAATAGTATTAAAATATAAATATTTTAATGATATTTGCATAACTTAGTTTTTTTTAAAAAAATTATCATTAATTTGTATACTAATAAATATCTAACATTTTAAATATGCAATAAATTTAACAACAAAACACAAATTAAAGACTACTAAAATATAAACTAATAATGATATTTGCCAAAATTAGTTTTTTTTAAAGTTAACAAGGATACTTGATCGGTGTGAAAAACCTTAGCGTCGTAGTCAAAATGAGGGGCCGCCTCTGGTATCTCAAATTCTTCATTAGGTTTTTCTAAGTAAAGCTCAAAACCTTCCGCACCCATTTCGTCCCATATACTTTCAAAATCCATGAAAATGACGAAAGATAACGTAAATAACGTACTAATAACAATAGATAGATAAACGTAAAGATAGATATAATAACAATAGATATAAGAATAGATATAATAACAATAGATATAAGAATAGATGTATGAACGTAAAGAAAGTGAAGAACGAAATATTTAGATGAAAATGACGCTACGCTACGAGTTTATATATATAGAAGGAACCTCGCTGCAATAAGTGGATAAAACAAAAGTCCACAGTGTACGGTACGTACGAAAGACCTTTTGCAGTGACCCTCGCTGCAATAAGCTTGGTCATTTTACTAAAAAACTGGTCGGGTCACAAGGAAACAAAATCATTCTCACCTTCAAACATAAACCCAAAATTTAAACCAACCCAAAATTCAAACAAAATCATTTCCTCTTTCGATCTTCCGAAATCGCGTATGGCCGAGGTTCTTGTAATGGAAGAACAAGAAAATGGAAGTTACTTTACACTCATTATATATATATAAACACAAAAATGGAAGTTTGTGCATAGAGGAGTTTCTTTACTACCGGATCTGAATAGCCGCCTCCACTATTTCTTCTCCCTCTGTCTCTCTCCCTTTTCTGATTCCGGCCACCCTCATCGCCGTACCGCCACCCTCAAAACGCTATAAAAATAACCTCCATCATCATCCGAGCAACAACAAACAATCAGAGAACTTCTAAATCTATTTTTAGTAAAACCCACAAACAATCAGATGTCTTTTTTAGCGGATTCCGATCTGACTTTTAGATCAATTTTGGTTTATTGTCTTATGGATATTCTTCATCTTTGTTAGTTTATCAATGATGTGTGTGTATATATACGCGACTTCTGGCAACCCACCGGCCACCACCACCAATCGGACTTTATGTGCTCCTGAAGTTTATGTGATGAAATTTGAATGTATATATTAGAACTTAGAAAAAAGATACATAATATAGATGTATCTATGATAGATGCAGGAAGTTTTTAATTTGTATATGTGTATATATATATATATATATATGTTGGAAGATAGATATGTTTGAATGTGGGTATGTATATATATGTTTTTCATCTGTTTGAGTTTGTCTTCAATTTGATATGTGTTCTAATGATGATGATGATGATGATGAATAATAAATGATATTTACTGCAAATGATATTCTGAAAAAGTAGGGTCCATATATAACCGGGTAAAAATGTCACTTAGCCGGTCAAAACCCAACAAAGGTATTTTAGCCGGTTTTTTTCTTTTAGATAGGACAGATTTTTGTTTAGACCTCAATAAAGTAAAAAGTGACAAGTTGAAGTACTTTCCAAACTAAAAGCCCTGTATATAATTAGTAACTTGGAACAATTATTTAGCAAGAGGAGAAGTTTTCAAACCTGATTTCATCAACTAATACTTTCCACAAGGTAAAAAAGAAACAACATAGATAAAAAAAAGTTTAAATTTTTTCACAGTAGTATACAAGTGGGTACTACTTTGTTGTATTTGTCTTAGACCAATTGGTATCACAGATAATTGACACAATAAACATAGTGATATACTGGTATAATTACAATAAGGAGTAAAGGTAATGAGCTTAAAATCAGTTTCTATCAAGGAATTTCAGATTCCATTTATGGTAACGAGCATGGTACCCGCGTAATGCGACAGCAATGGTGGAGAAGGCGGTCTAATGGTGTCGGTGATGGTACTATTGATAGTGGTGGCGGTGTCAAGTGATGTAAATTGATGTAATTGTGATAGTAGAAATTTTTAGAAGATAAAGGCTTAAAGTGTTAATTATTAAAATTAAAGTTTAAAGTGTAAATTATAATATATTAAGGGCAAAACATAAAAAGTCAAGAATAATTTTAGTAATTTAAAGGTAGAATTACCTAAAATAAAAAGAGGTTATTTCTTTTATAAGTGAGTAAAATAAACATATTATTATATGTAATTAGTTTGTTTCAAGAGGGATAAAAAAAAATGGGTAATGAGGCTACTGATTTTGTTTGGCAATTTTATTATTACTTGCAGTAATGAGATGACAACAGTGAGTGGCGATGATTTTTGGGTTATTGTTTGGACTCCCGAGTCTTTGGGTTAATATATGGTATGTAGATATTAAGTCATAGTTTTACATGACTCTTATTTGTGCTCTTTAGTCCCTTTGACTTTGCATCTTGCTGACGTTATTATGGCTCAAGGGTGGCTTTATTTTAAATCATCAAGTTTTAAGATGCTGAGTAATCTGAAGGTAAAATGGTGGTTGCTTGCTCCCTATACTATCTTGTGTTTTTTCGAAATGTTGATGGTGTGTGACATTGGAATTTATTATAACTTATGTGATTTATTCGAATTTTCTTGGAATTTGATGTTTATTCATCGTGTACTTGAATGGAATATGAAGGTATTAGTAATTATTTTATATATTTCTTCGTATTTTGGGTTTTTAGGATTTTTTTTTTCTTTGAATTGGTTTTTGTATTTACTGATTCAAAGATTTATTTGTGCAATGGCCTCAAGATAGCAGATTGGACGTTTGATGTAGATATCTGAGCTTTAGAGACAGGGTTTCAAAATCAGAACTATTACACAATTTGATTTGATTGTTTTTTAATGGAGGTATGTACCTGTTAGAATCTTATGCATAAACATACATAATTACGAGTAAGCGTAACGGAAAAAATCGAAACATATATGCAATCAAATTAATTAATAAAGACTACAATTGAGTCGTGTACTATGCAAGCTCCAATAAAAATAATAATAACAAGATTATTATTAATGATTAGGGTTTAAAGTAAAACCCTTTACGATCGCACACTAAACACCTTTATACCGTATGCTAGTACTCCGATCACGAACACACAAACCCGTTGTGTAACTAGATTTAGTCAAAACCCGAAATATAAAACCTTTGTTGCCGTGAACAAAGCTTACCACAATTAATGTTATATCATTAATTATGTATATTAAAATGGATGAAGCAAAACCAACTTGTTAGTTTGGTTTTCTTTTTCTCGACCGAACCAAAGAAGAAAATAGAGAAGATAATTGTTTAGGGTTTTTACCTTGTGAACTTATGAAAAACCCCCAACTTTAATCTTCTATTTATAGGCTTAGGTTTAGGGTTACTTAAATTGATGGACAAGTTTAGTTTAAGGCCTAAAACCCCTTAAATGGTTCGGCCCCCTTCACCATTAATTAGAGCCCAACTCTAATTATCACTTAAGCCCTTCTCCTTTTAATTAATAAACATATTTATCTTATAACTTAGTTTATTAATCATTTCGTGATCAAATTAATTAATATATTACTTTAATATACTAATTAATAATATAGAGTTACCGTGTCATTTCGTGTGACCCCGTAGACTTAAATTATTTCCGGACATGCGTTTATTATGTAACATGATCACGCTCCAACAGCTCCCACTTGAGCATGTTATTTATAAAAGCAATAACATTGGTTAGTGTCTAGCAACACGCCAATGCTCCCGGAAATACTTAAGAATAGTTTCTTAAAATGCCAATTTGAAATGATTTAGTCTTTAATATCCCTTTGTTCAGATACCCTTGTTAATTATGAATATGGATCAATGTTATTTCATAAATTAACGATTATATTTCTCACTTCTACAATTAATCAAGATTACCAAATTAGTCAAGACCTCCTCTTGAGTTCATTTGGGTATGGCCATACAAACATCTTAATTAATTAATGAGGGCGCCAAATGGTATCATACTTCAGTTGCAAATTGAAGGAACAAATCCTGTATTGACTACAAGTGTCTGGCCATGTCGTTTCTTAACATTTCTGAAAATAGCCCTTTATTACTGCCTTGTTCAAGACAGTTAGGAACTATATCAAGAAATGCAATCCACACATGCATAACTCACTTGTTTCTCAAGTCAAAGGATAAATAAAGTAACCATTTCACGAATTTCATTTAATAACGCCGATCCATAAAATGATAATTCGTTCTGTGGCGTAAGTCCAATATTCACCTTTTGAATATCATGTGATTTGGTACGATCCACCATCTTCAAAATATTCCCTTAAATATTTTGACCAATCTCTCACAATTGTCTTACTTCAATTATATTCCCATATAATTAATCGACAATAGACATTTAGAATATTCAACTAATATTCATGGATTTAAACATGCAAATATAGGACACAATTATTATAAAAATGAAACCACTTATACCACGTATAAAAATTCATTTATTGAAAATAACAATTGTTTAATATCCCATTATCCAAATACCAATCACAGATTTACATGACATAACTTAGCAATATCTAAGACCTAAGCCTTCTGCATGCTTGTTGAGCTTTCCCTTTGACAATGCCTTTGTAAAAGGATCCGCCAAGTTATTATCTGTGTGAACTTTGAGTAAATTGATTTCACGTGATTCGATTTGCTCTCGAACATAGTGATATCTCATTTGGTAATGCCTGGCACCTTTTTGAACCCCAGGTTCATTGGCAATGACAATTGCTATAGAATTGTCACAGTACAGATCCATAGGTGTATTATTTGATGGCATCACATCAAGCCCAGAAATAAACTTTTTGATCCAGACAGCTTCCATTGCTGCATCCGAAGCAGCTATATACTCAGACTCTGTAGCAGATATAGCAACGGTAGATTGCTTCATACTCTTCCAATCTACTGCTCCTCCATTTAAAATGAAGACATACCCTGACTGAGACTTGGTATCATCCTTATCAGTCTGAAATCCAGCATCACAGTATCTAGTGACTTTAAGCTCTTGATCTGGATTTCCTCCATACACCAAAAACAATTCTTTAGTAGCACGCATGTACTTAAGAATGTTTTTCACAGCAGTCCAATGATCCTCTTCGGGATTTTGCTGATATCGGCTTACTATATTTTGCGCGAACGCAATGTCAGGTCTAGTGCATCTAACCGCATACATGATAGATCCCACCGTCGAAGCATAAGGGACTTTCTTCATACGCTCCACCTCTTCAGGTGTAGAAGCAACATTACTCCCACTAGCTCTGCGATATACACATGGCTCATCAGGATTCTGAACAAAATCAAACTTTTTGATCTCTTCATCAAACCTTTTATTCCAACTCCTTGATGCTTGCTTTAGTCCATAAATGGACCTTTGAAGCTTGCATACTTTGTTGGGATGTTTTGGATCGACAAAACCTTCAGGTTGGTCCATATAGACTTCCTCGTCTAGAAAACCATTCAAGAAAGCGGTTTTGACATCCATTTGCCATATCTCAAAGTCATAGTACGCTGCTATGGCTAAGATGATCCTAATAGCTCTAATGTCCGCAACCGGAGAAAAGGTTTCTTCATAATCAACTCCAAAGAGTTGAGTATAACCTTTCGCCACAAGACAAGCTTTATAGGTGTGTATATTTCCATCCATGTCGGTCTTCTTCTTGAAGATCCACTTGCACCCAACGGTTCTACCATTTGGTGGAAGATCAACCAAGCTCCAGACTTGATTGTCTTTCATGGATTTCATTTTCACATTCGCAGCTTCAAGCCATTTTTCAGATTCCGGATCTGATAATGCACCACTGAAATTAGGAGGTTCATTGAAATCTCCTACTACGTGTTCTTCAGACTCAATCATAAGATTTAATCTATCATGAGCAACTATTGTCCTTGAGGACCTACGAAGTGGAATCGCTTCATCTTCAACTTGAAGTTCATCTTGAGATTCATCTCTTTGAACATTTTCTCCCCCAAGTTGAAGATTGCTAGTATTTTTAGAAGTTGACACATCTTTTTGATGCTCATCAAGTTCAACAATCCTCCCACTGTCTTCTTGAGATATGAGTTTCTCCTCAAAGAACTCAGCATATCGATGAACCTTGACAGTGTTTTCCGTAGGAAAGTAGAAGTAGTAACCCATCGTTTCCTTTGGGTATCCTACAAAGATGCACTTGACAGATCTAGGTGCAAGCTTGTCAGGCGTATCTCGTTTCACGAGTGCCTCACATCCCCAGACCTTTAAGTAAGACAAATGAGGAACACTTCCATGCCACAATTCATGCGGTGTCTTATCAACTTTCTTAGTTGAAACCATATTGAGAATGCGAACAGCAGTCTCAAGGGCATAATCCCAAAACGAAAAAGGAAGAGTCGTATGATTCATCATTGATCGTACCATTTCCAACAAGGTTCGATTCCTCCTCTCCGAAACACCATTGTGTTGAGGAGTATATGGAGGAGTAAGCTGTTGAACTATTCCACAAGCTTTAAGATAATCTTTAAACTCTTGACTTAAGTATTCACCACCTCGATCTGAACGAAGGATCTTGATGGTTTTACCGAGTTGATTCTCCACTTCACTCTTAAATTCCTTGAATGTTTCAAAGACTTCATGTTTATGCCTAATCAAGTAAACATAACCATAACGACTGAAATCATCCGTAAAAGTGACGAAATAGCTAGCACCTTTCCTTGACACATGTCTAAATGGGCCACACACATCCGAATATATTAGTCCAAGTAGATCTTTAGCCTTTCCGGTTTATTTTGAAAAGGTTTCCTTGTCATTTTGCCAGAAACACAAGATACGCATTTTTCAAATGATTCATCATATGTTTGCAAGACACCATCCCTTTGAAGTCTTTCAATGCGTTTCTTGCCAACATGAGCAAGTCGACAATGCCAAAGATAAATCGAGTCCGAATTGGGCTTGACTCGTTTGCTAACATTATACATTGAATTATCCTTTCAATCACAACCACGCATATCAATTTCATAAATACCATCACAAGCAATAGCATCAAAATAATGAACATTATTTCGAGAAACTGAAATACCAATATCATTAAAGACATTAACAAATCCGTTGTTTTTCAACAAAGAAACTGAAATAACACCTCTAGTAATAGAAGGTGCATAATGACAATCGTTCAAAACAATTATTAAACCACTAGGTAAAACCAAATGATAATCTCAGATTTCTTCTACAGCTGCTGGTAGGCCATTTCCCACGAACAGTTGCAAAGATCCCGGTTTCAGTTTCTTTCCCCTTCTAAGCCCCTGTAATGAATTACAGATATGAGTACCACACCCAGTGTCGTAAACCCATGAATTCCGCTTAGAAAATGAATATAATTCAATGGTGAAGAATATACCTGAAGTCCCGGACGTACTGGGCTACTTCTTCTTCAACTCAACAAGATACTTGGGACAATTCCGCTTCCAATGACCCACTTCATTACAATGGTAACAAGGTAGGTTCTTAGCGGGATGTTCCTTCTTCGCCGGAGGGGTCTTCTTAGGTTTAGGAGCAACAGGAATTTGCTTTCCTTTACCTTCAGCCTTGCCCTTTCCCTTCGGTTGTTTGCCTTTTTGGACCTTTCCCCCCTTGATCATGAGAACATTGGGAGTAGCAGTTTTCTTTGGCAACTTCTTTTCAAACTCATTAGCCATGGCAAGAAGTTCCATAACGGTTTTTATCCATGCTATGCATAGTATAATTGCGTCCAAACTCTTCAAAATCCTTAGATAAGGACTTGAGAATCAGACCAATTTGTACTTTCTTTGCATAAGGATAATTCAACCTCTCTAACTGCTCAAAATATCCTTTCATCTTAAGGATATGAGCGCTCACCGGTGTTCCTTGTTCATGTCGCAAGTCATGAAGTACATCGATAAGATCGAATAACTCCACGCCAGCTTGCTTCTCGAACATAGACTTGAGTTCAGTAAGCATATCACATGGAAATGAATGCTCAAATTGCTTTTGTAGGTCAGCATTCATGCTTCCCAATATTAGACAAGCGACCTCATTATGTCTATCATATGCAGCAGCATAATCCGCTAATGCTTCATTAGAAGCATTGGCAGCAGGAGCAACGGGTCTTGGCTCTTCAAGGACTTGGTATTTCCTCTCAGCTCTCAAAACGATCCTGAGCTGACGATACCAATCATTGAAATTCGGCCCAGAAAGCTTTTCCCTTCCCAACATCAACCTAAATGCCGATTGATGTATGTTTTAAGTGGTATTGTTTGTTGCCATCTACAAAACAGACAAAAGTTCAATTATCAGTATTCCGATAATTATCCTTAAGAAATGTAAGTTTACCCTTGTTAAATTCATCTAACAAATTACTTTTACTAAGGCTAGGATCCAACTTGACATACAACCATTTCATCAGTTGATCTGCTTGAAATGACGGTATTCAAAAGGTAATCAAGAATCGATAATTGCATTCATGCAACTCCTAGAATTATGGGACTTACAACAACACTGTAAAGGGGTATTAAGTGTTTTGTAAACATGTTTCGTCCCATCTTATGTCACGGGTTATGGTCTCACCTCTTAACTCGTTTTAAGTCGCCCAATTAAGAACATGTAGATAGTCCACCGCTGTCTCACGAGTGGTAATCCACCTTGAAGAGATACAATTCACCTACGTCTCACGTAGAGCAAAAAGCACTGGCAAGTGTTCTTAGCAAAGTGGGTGGCATTGACTTAACTTTAAATGGGTAATGCATTTGATGTGAATCAAAAGTTTATGTTTGAAGACTCGTGCATAATCTTCGAAACATAATATTTAATAAAATTATTTGTATAGTCTTACAACACAAGAGAGCTCGGTAGCTCCATTTGAACGCACAAAGAAGCGCAAGGGCAAGGTTTGCGGTGAACGCAATTAAAAACCCGCCCTTTTTTAAGGCTAGCGCACTCCGACTTATACTTCTCTTAGAGTTTGTTCAAATGGGTGAGCCGGTGTATCTCAAGGTTGCAAGACTCCAATTTTATTAATGAAATCTCTATTTCGATAATTCTTAGTCAAGTTTATTTCAAAAACCAATTTTTGTATTACTTTTATACAACTTATAAACAATACAAAAATTAATAAACTTACTAATATCCGAACTACTTAATCAAGTAACAAGTTAAGGTAGGCCACTTAAACATGGTCACTATGGTTCATGCATATGTTTAAACCCGGCTCCCCCTTCCGAAGAAGAGGATCACATGCATCAAGTTACCTTGATTGAGTAAGCCTTTAAACAAAATAACTAACAATTAGCACATAAACACATAAAACATGCTGACTGGAAATTTCCAGTAGCTTCACGACCAGTTTAAGCCTGTTTCTAGTCCGATTCAGATTTCGACTAGAACTACAAAGTTGTAGCCCTATGAGTCAAAAGTCTACAGTTCGAATTTGGGCTTCTAACTCATTACCGATTAATTGATATGAATTTTTTAGTAAACTGTCGCACATCAGGAAATTTACACGAAAAATTCACATTGTCACATAAATATCTAATAATCAACCCTAATTATTGGATCATCATGCTTTAGAAAATATATCTCTATATATCCAGTAAAATCACAATAAATTTTGCATGAATTTCTTGTGATTTTACTATTATTTAACAACTTTAAATAATCAAGATACACATAATCATGTAATTCATCACATAAATCATGTCAATTCACAATTCAAAACTTGCTTGAGGGTTTCAATCTCCATTGAATGAGGTTGAAATTATAATTAAACAAAAACCTTAATTTTTATTTAATCAAGATCCGATTTAATTAATTAAAATAAGAAAAACAACTTTTTAATTATTTAACAATTAATTAAAATCAACCAACCCTTAAACCCCTCTTCAAGTTTTGATCTTTGTAATAAATAGATCACATATGTGGCTCATGATACCACTGTTAGAATCTTATGCATAAAATACATAATCACGAGTAAGCGTAACGGAAAAAATCGAAACATATATGCAATCAAATTAATTAATAAAGACTAGAATTGAGTCGTGTACCTTATGCAAGCTCCAATAAAAATAATAATAACAAGATTATTATTAATGATTAGGGTTTAAAGTAAAACCCCTCTACGATCGCACACTAGACACCTTTATACCGTATGCTAGTACTCCAATCACGAACACACAAACCCGCGTTGTGTAACTTGATTTAGTCAAAACCCGAAATATAAAACCTTTGTTGCCGTGAACAAAGCTTACCACAATTAATGTTATATCATTAATTATGTATATTAAAATGGATGAAGCAAAACCAACTTGTTAGTTTGGTTTTCTTTTTCTCGACTGAACCAAAGAAGAAAATAGAGAAGATAATTGTTTAGGGTTTTTACCTTGTGAACTTATGAAAAACCCCCAACTTTAATCTTCTATTTATAGGTTTAGGTTTAGGGTTACTTAACTTGATGGACAAGTTTAGTTTAAGGCCTAAAACCCCTTAAATGGTTCGGCCCCCTTCACCATTAATTAGAGCCCAACTCTAATTATCACTTAAGCCCTTCTCCTTTTAATTAATAAACATATTTATCTTATAACTTAGTTTATTAATCATTTCGTGATCAAATTAATTAATATATTACTTTAATATACTAATTAATAATATAGAGTTACCGTGTCATTTCGTGTGACCCCGTAGGCTTAAATTATTTCCGGACATGCGTTTATTATTTAACATGATCACGCTCCAACAGTACCTTTTGAAGGTGATTCGCGATGGTGGAGGGTGAGATTTACTTATGATATAGCAATTATACTTGCATATTTTTCAATATACTTGCAAAGATTCCTGGATATATCGCTTGTGAAAACCAAGGAGTGTTTGTTCACACCCTGTGGTAAGCACAAGTCATTATTAACCAGTTCTTTCTTGTAAATTTTTGATATGTATCTCTTATTGCTTTTTGTAGGGTATTTTTGAAGAACTTGTTGATTATGCTATATCTTAATGTGACGTTTGATTTTTGTGTTCCATCACTTTAGTAAGTTGAACATCTAGACATAAATATTTATGTTCTTTAATTAAGTGTGTGGGGTTGTTGATTAAATGTTTTAGGTGTTACAAAAAGTGGTGGTAGAATTAGCGAAGTTGTTACAGAATATTAAATTAAAGTTTGAATTAAGTGGGCTTTAATCTTCACATGTAAAGCACATTCTATCATTTTTCTACCTCATTTAAAATTGCAACATGCATATTGTTTGTGTTATCATAGGAATTATTGGTCTTTGAAAATGGAGACGATACTTTTAGAGGAAAAACATAATTAAAAAGGCATTTGGGCCTGATCATAATTGAGAAGCTTCAAGTGAGGTTTTAATATGTTTGAAGAATGTACAATCTTCTGGGCATTAGTGGGGTATATGCCCTACTGTTTTGTTTTGTAGACTTTAGTTCGTGGGTTTTTGTGTATGTTGTCTTCACATTCATGGAAGGGCATGTTAGCTGTATTCCCTTCTTGCTATTAGTAGGCAGGGTTTTGTGCCATTAAAACTAGGATATGGAGTTTTTTTGCCGTTGCTTTCCGAAAATAGCATGCATTACATATTTTACGGTTGTTTGGGCCGTTCTTTAGTGTTTTGGGCTTAGTTATGGTGTAGTTTTTAATTTAGTGGTCTTTGTTGTGAAAAAAAAAGTGTTTGTTTGGGTGTCTAAACTAGATATTCTATGCTTCTATTTCAGAACCCACTTTTTTGCTCCATGGCTAGGAGGAATGCAATTATGGTTTGTTGCACATGGGAAGGTCATTATTTATCATTTGTTTTGGTAGTGTATTTGATGAAATCTTCATGGTGACCTGTCCTATTAGAGGGTGCCCAGTGGGCTAGTTCCCCGCTTGTTCCTCAGGGACGGACGAGTCCACACCATTGGGTAGGATTCATCCTTCACTCGTTCCTCACACTCCTCCACTCTATTCGTTCTCCCACGGACGAATTATATAACTGCCTTTTTTTTTAACCCCAATGGCTAGTAGATGAAAGAAGGTTACAAAACAAAAGATTCAGATTATGGCAAAACAGGCCCTTGTAATGGCTATTTTGACCAAAATCAGTTTTAAAAAATGACACTTTTAGTCCCTAATGACTATTTTTTGTAAAATCCTATATATACACTTCAATTGAAGCACGTGATCACACCACTCTTTCATATATTCAAATATATTATACCAAAACACACTTTTATATACACAAATCATAATGAACAACATGTTTCCTTCGAGTATATCCACGTACACGAGACCGGAGTTGTTTCCTAATGACTTCGACGATGATGAGCTTATGGGCATCATGGGCGATTGCATTGATTTCCTTGAAGAAGGTGAATCATCGAGACCATTCATACCCCGTATGACCGTCTACAGAGATCGATATGGTGCTGAAGAGCGCCTAATGAAAGATTACTTTAGCGAAGAGCCAAAGTATTTGTTAAAGAGCTTTAGGCGACGATTTCGTATGTCGAGGCTTTTGTTCATGCGCATAGTGACGATATAATTTCATACCCATCTAGACATCCAGGACCTGTGCCCTTGCATTTTCAAAGAATGCAAGACAAGCTCGTCGATTCTTGAGGAAGGGTTGATTTTGGTACAATCCAAAAGTGTGTATGCACCATACGTCACAACAGTTGTTTGATGAAATGCCTCAACGAGCAGTTGCTGAATTTTTAGTACTGTTAGTGTTGTTTCAGTCAATTGGAAGTTTCCTTCATGGTGTTCTATGTAAGTTCTCCGTAAACTACATTATATATTGTTGTGTTTGATATAGTTTATGTTTACGATGAAGTCTATCTAAAAAATTAAATAACTTAGACTATACGTTTGGATGGAAAGGATTTTCCTATTTCTAACTTGCTGATACATGATTGAGCTTGGCCTAAATTCATTTCATTTGATCCTCTCTGCATGGATTTAAAAGTTTCAGGCCTGGGTTGATCTAGACGAAACCCGGCTGGACCAATAACACAAAATGCTCAATAGGAACAACATAACTATGTCTACCAGGTTCCAACCTTCCCCATGCCTCCCTTCGTGCGCTGAATTGAAGGTTAAAAAATTTCATTTGATGCAGGACAAGTAGGCGTTCTTTTCCCATCAGCCGATCCTTTGCTAAACGATAATTCATATGCTACTGTAGTTCAATAGTTTTCTAACAAAATTTTGAAGCTGCCCATTTTTATTGCTAACTCAAACTTCTCATTTTGTAATGCCCGTATAACTATAACTATTATGTTCCGGGGTTTTAACTCATATTTGTTGGGTAGGCATGGTAAACACCACAGAATTGGTTATCGTTAGAATGTGTCATTTTGTAAGTTGGCTAAAACATCATGAGTCGGGCTTGGTGGCCAGTCATTGGGACTGGCGCGCCATTACTTGGTATTTTACTAGTTTTTGACTCATCTATTACAAAATAAAAATGATTTAGCGCATACTTAGCATTAGAATAGTGTCAGGCAAGTTTAGACCCATTTGATATGTTTGATCAACGGCTGGTGGGTTGCTCATCTGGTCACTAATGTCACTTTTTAAGATACTTTTTGCTGATGGAAATGCTATTGTGATTGTCATGGCTAATGAGATACATGCCGTATGTAACTTATAATTCAGTTAACAGGTATGTAACTTATAATTCAGTTAACAGGACTTTCAAGTTGTTTTTTACAGCACATTGTTACGGGTAAGCTATAGGTAGTCAAAGAGGTAGTTCTTGCTGGAGTATGCGGAACTCATTGTTTCCCACAATGAATTTGATAGAACCCAAAATTGATTTGTTTGATTCAAAATAAGATAATTACAGATAGAAACCCTGTTTGAGAAGGGTGATCTCCAAGTATAAGGTATAATGAACTTATAAGTATTTTATAGATTTTGTATTTTATAATACATAATGAACTGATCGGTATTAAATTTTGCAGGTTTTAATTTATATGTAGGTCTAATACAAAATGAACTAATGTTTAGTTTTTATTATATGATGATAATCTGTTTACTTAATAAGAATAAACTTTATTTTATAACAAAACTTTGTGTTTTCTTATGTGAAGGTGTCGTTTTATATTTATACATAAATGACAGTCATGTTTGGAACCGAACCAGATTTGCCATGTTTCTGATAAACCTTTTGCCTCTTATTTAAAATAGATTTGCCTTTTTATGGTACATTAGTTTATGTACGTGACTCGAGGTTGGGTCTGGTCACATTATTACATAACAAAATTTTTGTTTTGTTATGTGAAGGTTTCGTTTTATACCTATACATATATGACAAACAAGTTTGGAATCGAACCATATTTGCCATGTTTTGGTTTACCCCTTCACCTCTTATTTGCTACAGATTTGCCTCTTATTTGTTACAGAAGTTTATGTATGTAACTCAAGGTTGTCTCTGGTCAGGTTATTTCAGGATTAAACTTTGTGTTTTGTTATGTGAAGGGTCGTTATATATCTATACATAAATGACAGCCACGTTTGGAACCAAATCAGATTGTCCATGTTTTGGTTTACCCTTTTACCTCCTTTTTGCTACAGATTTACCTCTTATTTGGTACTAATTTTGGTGGTTATCGCTTTTAATTATTTAGTATAGGATATAGATTATATGATGATGTTTTGTTTACTTAACACAAGAATACTGGACACAAATATTAGATTTCGTTATTATTTTATATATCATGAGTTTTTTGCAATTTATCATGTCGTTCTTGCCAATTCAACCAAATTCAGTTTTTTTGTTTTTCATATTTAATTAGCCAAATTCAGGGTTCGATACAGGGCTTCGTGAAAGGTGAATAGGCTGAAAGTTCCGGGCTTTGACTATACAGATGCTTTCTTTTGTTTTTAGTATATGTTTCTACTCCATCTAGAGATGCAAAAACAAGTTAACCGATTTCGGTTATTTACTCTAGTAATCGTAATCGGTTTTTTTGAAAAAAAAAAAATAACCGATTCCGGTTAACCGCTACCGGTTAATAACCGGTTACTCTATGAAAAATCTCGAACTGATGGAACCGATTTCGGTTTATAAAAACCGGTTAACCGAAATGGTTAACCTATACCATTTAACCAAAATTATTGCAAAAACAGAAATCCTGCAGTAGCATGTGGTCGTCCCATTTTTATACAAATTCATAACCTGGACAGTTTTATAACTAACACACACATTACATGTTTTATAACAAACAAGCATCAACCAACATAAACTAGCATAAACATAATGTAGCAGATTCATAGAAGTAGCAAACACTCAGACAATAGCAAACAAGACAGTATCAAGACAAAACATAAAGTTTACGAAACAGAACCTAACGGAAACATTACAAGACAGTAGCAATGTATCATTAACGAGAACATAAAACTAAAGAGTATCATCAGCCAACACTCCAAGAGAGCAAGCAAGCAGCAACACAACAGAAACAGGAGCAACATCAGCTGCATCACAAACATGAAAACCAATTCAAACTAAATAGAAACACAAATATAGAATAAGCTAAAACTAAGATGATTAAGTGTGGGTCGCTGAAAGGGCCTTGCCGAATTAGAATGAATAGAAGATCATTTGATCTTGTTATATTTCCCTCACGAAGTGTGACTGAAGTCATTTATAGATGTTGCATTATAGATAGTTAGTTATATTTCCACTCACAAAGTGTGACTGAAATCATTTACAGATGTTGCGTTACAGATAGTTAAGAAGTATCCAAAAGTTGGTAGGGGTGTTGTACTTCGAATTTTGGCTGGAAAGCCCGAAGCATTTCCTGTAACAAAATTTAATATCTTTTGGAGAACCATAAAGCCAGGTAGACACCTCTACTTACACATTAATGGTTTTAAAACAAGAACTTGGAAAATCAGTAGACTAGTGAATATACCTTCAAGATATTATTCAAAACATATGAATTGAAAGTTATGAAGGATCAATGAGAACAAAATATATGAATTGAAATCACGAACTTGCTTTTTAATTCACATGTGATTGAAATTGTTCACATTTTACTGATCTTCTATTCATTCTAATTTGAATCTCCATCACCTTACATAGTCCCATTTCATATACAGTAAATTGCAGCGAAAACAGAAACAGAAAATAGAAACAGAAACAAAAACAAAAACAAAAAAACAGAAAAAAGAAACAGAAACAGAAAACTTACTCGTCGAGTTCATCGTCAGAAAGTGGAGTGGCCTTTCCTTGTGATACTTCACAGAGATGTATGGCTTCTTCTATGGCAAGCTGATCTTCAAGACTAGTCACATCTTGTATACGTTCAGCGGCGTCCAACTAGTCTTTCAAGCAAATGCACGTTTCAAGAGAAGTTGGAGTGAGCCTTGTTCTTCTAACCGATAAAATCCTTCCACTAACAGAAAAAACCGACTCCGAAGCTACCGTGGAAGCTTGGACACTTAATAAATCACGTGCCATGGCAGCTAGAATGGGAAAGTGGGCTTCCTTTTCTTTCCACCAAGCCAAATTATCAAAGTTTGAAAACTCTTCAGGAAGCATTGTTGCCAAAAAGTCGGTTCCTATATATCTTCCAAGCTCACTACTTGGGGTGCTACCCTGAGACCGCTTGCTACTAACATTTCTCAAAGTATTATACAAATTTAGCTTGGGGTTTGACCGTGAGCTTGACGACTCCGAAGCCATTTGTTGGCGCATGTTTGATGTCGAACCATATTTAACCAAATACACATCAAACATATCTTCCAAACATTTTTGAAAATGTTTAATTGCATTATCCGAGAAATTGGGGTCATTATCATTCAAATCCAAATCGAAACATATGTTTTCTATTAACATCTCCACACCCGCAACATTTAAACACGGGTTTAATGCGGCAGCACAAGACACTACGGGGGGCATTTCTTCAAAATATTTTTTAAACTTTGCTTTCATTGGACCTATCATTGTTTCATAAACGTTACCCCCAAAATGAAAGTCGTTTATCTTTCCACACATCAAATATAGTTCTTTTAGTACCAAACTACTAGTAGGATAATAAACTCCGGACAAAATAGTGGTTGAAGTTTTAAAAATTTCAAGTAACTCGATTAATTTAACAATACTATCCCAACCCACAGTAGGAAATTTAGGTGCCAAATCTTTCGAAACAAGACCGTCATGGAACAATTCTAAAGTAGGTCTTTGTTGGATAGCGCTGTCAAACATTTTCCAAGTAGAATTCCACCTAGTCGGTACATCCCAATTAGGACCAAGACACGGTTTCTTTAAGTCCTTGCATAATTTCTCATACTCCTTACGTCTTCTTTTAGAACTTGCAAAAACATCTTGTAACATTTCTATAAAAACATCTCTTACCTTCTTAATCACGGGAACATCTAGACCATGTTGCACAACCAAATTAATGATGTGTGCAACACATCTACTATGAAAAAAAACACCATTACAGATAGGTTCATACTTTATCTTCAACTTTTGAACCGCACTAGTATTATTTGAAGCATTATCAAAAGAAATTGACAAAATCTTTTTTTCCAACTTATAAGTTTGTATCACTTCATCTAAAATTTCAAATAAGGCATCTCCGATATGTGGATATCCAAACATCTCAAACGCAATTGTGCTTTTCATCAATTGCCAAGTCTTTGGATCGACCCAATGTGCTGTAACACAAAGGTACGATTCCGGTAAACCATGGGGGGCGGACCAAACATCAGTGGTTAAATTAACACCGGTTTGTAAGTTTTCAAAACACAAAATTAGTTGTTCCTTAGCTTCTTTCCACATATTTTTACAATGCTTTCTAAGGGTAGTACGACTTACATGAGTATAAGAAGGTTGAAGCGTGTCACGAATTAACGAAGTCAACCGTTGGTTGTCAAAGTGATTGAATGGCAAATCCTGTTGAATAACAAACTGAGCCATCCTCTTAAGAACCTTTTCCACACTATAACTAAAAATACCCCCCTCTTTCGACATTTGTGATTGACCGGGTTTTGCAGTGCCTTTGAATACCTTGCAATGGTCACTAATATGGGAATTTAAAGTGGAATTCGCACCTGCAGCCAAAAAAGTTTTACAATGTTTGCATCTGGCCTTCTGCTTTCCATTCGACATCTCGCATAAATCAAAATTTACCCATGTTTCTTGTTTCCTTGTGGTTGCTAGGATATTCACCACAGTTAATTCACTTGTTGTGGAAGCACCAACATCACTAGAATCATGAGCACTAGTGGTAGCCATGTGTATTGTAAAGCTACTGATAATAAGAGTTTATAATTCGTGATTTCGTTGGTTTGTGATTGAAAGAATTAAAGGGATGATTGATTTGGGGATTGCGAATTTGCGATTGAAAGAATTAAAGGGATGATCGATTGAATTATTGAAAGAATCGTGGGTTCTGTTGGTTGTGATTGAATCGTGGGATGATCGATCGAATTTGCTAGGATATTATTGAAAGAATTGATCGGTTTTTTTTTAATTAGGGTTTTGTGGGTTGTGATTGAATCGATCGGTATGAAAAAGAGGGGACTGGGAAGAGTAATATTATAAAATAAGAATTTAAGGTAACTATCCCAATAATCGATTAACCGATTAAATTAAAAAAAAATAACCAGTTTCCGGTTAACCGATTAAGAATCGGTTTGTGGTTTTGAAAGTCCAAATCGATTACTAACCTACGGTTTTTCCTAACCTATAATCGATTTGTATGGTAACGGTTACTAACCGGTTACGGTTATAGGTTAACTTTCGAATCGGTTCGGTTAACCTTTTTTTTGTGCACCTCTAACTCCATCTACTCTGATTAAAACGAAGAGAACCTTATAAAAAGGATCTTCCTCTACAAGGCCAATATATGATGATCAACCTGACGATGGTATATTTATAATAGGAAAGTGATTAATCAATCTAACTCATATGCATAAAAATCAATCTAAAACCTTAAAAATTTGACATGATGATTCCACTAATTTTCTTTCATAATCTTGCCCTCTAATTTTTCCACATGTCATCATCCAATAATTAGGTTTACAAATTCCATATATAATATGTGATGAAAGAAATCAAGAATCATACATAAGTCTAAATAGTTGCATAAAATTTCAGAAGCATAAATTCATCCAGTTTACAAATTACAGTGCTTTTATACCACTCTGGCCCAATGGGTCTCTAATGGGCTTACAATTATTCATAAGACATATTTATAACATGACAAAAACTATAAAATTATTTGATAATTAAAATGACTATAGGGCTATTATGCACCCAATTTGGGTGAAAAACTCCTCACATACCAATATTTTAATATTTTGAATAAATGTTTGGCCTCCAATGAATTTTATGGTTTAAAAAAAGGTATGTGAGAGAGTTTTCACCCAACTTAGGTGCCTAATAGCTCTATATTCCCTTCCCCCTTATAGTTATACTAGTCTTCAGTCTCGTCCAATGGACAGTTAGTCTCAATATATATATGTATATATATATAGGGTGCAATCAAATTAGAACAGTCTTAAAATAAGAACCGGTAAAAACACTCAAAAACTACATTTTGATTCATTAAAAGTCCATAAAACTAATATAGTGTATAACTAATTATCATTATTTAAGTGTTTAACAACACATTGGCCTGTCAAAATAAAAAAATCATGTTTTTTGTTTTGTGCATGCATCTTGGATGCATATTCATCAAAATGATGCATCCAACAAATAACGTGATTTTTTCGATTTTAACGGATTAACGTGTTGTTAAACACTTAGATAATGATAATTAGTTATGCACTATGTTAGTTTTATGGATTTTTAATGCATCAAAATGATGTTTTTAAGTGTTCTCACCATTCTTATTTTAAAAGTGTTCTCACCGGATTGTTACCCATATATATATATATCAAAGGTAATCAAAATGATAACATGTGTTAGATGATGATTAACATGTATTGGGTTCAAATTTTCAACATGAATCAACTTTGTTTTCTTTTCATTTTAACAAAAAATAACAAAATATATATGTCCTGTTCTAAATCAAAAAAAAAAAGATGTAAATAGCAAAAAAATAAATTAATGAGAAAAATAAATTTTAAAACAATAAAACTTTTTGTAGAATAAGAAGTAATGATCAACCTACAATTGACAACAAAATAAATTAAAAGTGTTGAAAAAATACAATAACATAACAATTCAATATTAAATAATGAATAAATATGAACAAAATACCAAAAATTAATTTACATGGATATAAAAAATACGTATGTCTCTTTTGTTGAGAAACTATATGATCATGATTTTTTTTAAAGATAAAAATGAGAGGAATGATGGAAAATGATTAATAAAAATTTATTTAGGTTGTATATATAATAACTTCTTGTGATAGTTTTTAAGAATATTATATATCTTTAAAATTTAAAATGATTTGTTTTAATAGATTTTAAATTTAATTATCCATTTAATAAACCAAAAAGAAATAAAAAACTTAGAAAAAAAAGGAGATAGCTAGATATGGTGTATAGTAGTAATATTTATGTACAAACATATTTTAGTATAGTAATATTGATAATAAGGTTTTTTTGTTTTTCAATTAGCTCTAAACACTATAGTAACATTTATTTTTGCGGCATTTATCAGAGAGATTTTGATATTTGTTCATCCATTATACTCTTTTCAAAATTTTATAAGCCTTGTTGTTAACATGTTCTTCATTACTAGAATTTACAGATAATAATCATTTTCAATTAATTTCCATTATTGTAAAATGATAAATATTTTAATATATCATAGCTAAAAGGTGTTTCTTTTAAAATTTTACTATGTTTTGCAAAATCTAAAATATATCATTTGTGAAGTGCTTATTTTCTTTTTATCCATTTTTATACAATTTTTTCAAAATGTATTGGGTCTGTGAGTGATATTTGGTTAATAAGTTCGATTAACTATAGGTCTGTGAGTGATATTTAGGTTAGATTAACCTCAAAATTACAAAGGTGTGTGGGATTTTAATATAGAAAGTATGTACTGTTAGAGAGGTCAATGCTAAATTTTAATGTTATTGTATAAAATAAACGTAATGTCTTCTAAAACAACGCGCGGATAACGTATCTTAATTAAAAAAATATAAACATTTTGTAAACATGTGTGAAATTTGCATGAATTGTGTAGTTATCACTTATCCGTCTAAAAAAACTTCAAATAGAAAACCTACTAAAAAGAATATAGTATGATTAGTATCGATAGATTGATTTTCATTTCCTCATTGACGTAGCGCAATAAACCTATAACAATATGCCAAGTCTTTGAACTATAACCCTATCTATAATACCTTATAAAGCAAACTGGATTCCTCCCTTAACTTAATTAAGAACCTGATAAGACAAAAATACCCTTAAATAATCTTCCTTGCTAAGCACCCTCTCACGTGATATACCAACTATGTCCTTCAACCATTTTCGTCTCTAGCAAAGTAAAACTCTATCAACACCACCACCACCAGATTGTCTTCCCCATCACTGTCGCATTGCGCGGGTATCATGCTCGTATGTTAATATGTGGAGGCTTAACTTGCATAAAAACAAACTTTCATTTTGACAATCGTTCATAAAGACTAGAAGAAGGGGCTTTCTTAGAAGAATAAAGAATTCCCATTTCAAGTTTCAACTTTTAGTATTTGTAAGTGACTCAGCTTTAACACGGAACCGAATAAATAGCTATTATATGCTATTTTGGTTACATCTAAATATCTAATGAGTGAATAATGCAACGTACTCTAAGCTCTAACAAAATTCTTAATAGGATCACCAGGCGATTGGCATTATCCATAGGTTACTTTAGTTGTTGAAAAAGTCTAAAATCAGCCGTCCAGTCAAAATTAGTGATTTTGTTTTATCATATATAAAAAAAAACGGTAGATTGATAGGAACCGTCTGATCTCATGTGCCTTTTTGGCACCCGCATAACCCCCGTGTTAGGATAGCGTCAAGGTTAATAACCAAATACGATTTTCCACAGCCATGCGTTTGGCGGGATTCGAACCTGTGCCCCGAGGGGAGGCAGGCCACGTAAATGGCAACACGGTGGCCATTGGGGTTTAACCCAGTGGTTTGCTTTATTATATATATATATAATAGTCCTAATATCCGTACGATGTACGATATCTATATAAATTGTATCATAAAAAAATTCGAATATGTCTCATACATGATTGGTAAATACGAAATTGTGGTTAAAATAAACCGATGATCGAAAGTAAGTTATAATAAATAATGATAAATATAATATATACGATTATTAAATAAATATATTATATTATATTGTATTATCCACTTACCAAATATTATATCAAGATAATCCAATTCTAAACAGAAACATCGGCTATATACTATCGATTAGTTTCTTAATGTCTTAAACTTCTACAAAGATAGCAAAACCAATGCCTATATATTTATTTAGTCGGAATCATTATATCATTGTAGGTAAGTTTTTAATCATCGTTACTTATATTACTTATAATAAGTTATTAATATAATAAGTTATTAAAAAGAAGACTTCAAAATTTTGAGTTTACAATCCGAAATCACAAGGTTATTTACCGCCATCTACTATCTTTACAAGTTTCGATTTTGATGTGATTATAAAAATTTAAGGTAAAACTAAAATTTTAACTAAACATATATCATATTATTATTACTGTTTATTATAATTTAGTTTTGATCATCGGTTTACTTAAACCACAATTTATTTCATACTCACGAGTCATGTATAAGGTATATTCGAATTTCTTTATGATACAACTTATATAGCTTCGTACGGGTATTAGGACTAGTATATATATATATATATATCAAAGGTAAATATCAAACTAATAAATGACAAAAAAAAAATGTGAAAAATAACAAAACAAATTTAAAAGAATGAACTCTGTTATTGCAGAAGAAAAAATCATAATCAAACTAGAACTAACAAGAAAACAAATTAAAAGAGATGAAAAATAACAATAACATAAAATACAATATCAAATAATAATAAAACATGAAGAAAATACTAAAAATAAAATTAAAGTATATAAAAACAACTGTATATATATATATTTTTTTTTGATAAATTTATTTAACTTGATTTGTTTATTAAAGATATGAAGGGGATGCATAATATGAATGAGAATGATTAATAAAAATTTAGGTTGTATATATAATAACTTATTGGAAGAGTTTTAATGACATTATATATATTTAAAATTTAAAAAGATTTGTTTTAGTAAAATACTTATGATAAAATTTTAAATATAATTATCTATTCGATTTGCAAATAAAAAATAAAAAATCTAGAAAAAAAAGAGCTATAGAAGAGAGTTTTAAGCCTAAAATTTTTTTTAAGATATGCCAAATGTACCTTCAATCTTCTCTTTTAGTTATAATATAGATATCTTTAATTGAATAATTTATACCACAAATTTCTCAACTCTTAAAGTAACTACACTACCATTATGTCAATTACATTATATCAATAGCCTAACCTACTCGTCACCATCACCACATTGACTCCACCATCGCTTCATTATGTGGTCATCATACTAGTTAGTTATGATATGGAGCTATTTTCCAAATGTCTTCAACAACCATCTTCTTAGCTCTTTTAGATCTTTTTTCTCAAGTTTTTAATCAAAACATGGTTATTTATTTTAGACCCATGAGCTCAAAAATGAATATGGTGTTGTTCTCTATACAAAATGGAACCCTTATACTCTAAAATTATTTGAGCTAATGTTTTGTTTAAAATATTAATACATGAAGAGTTTTCATGTAAGTTTAAAAAGAGACTAACTTTATATTTACCTTCCTCACATATGACATGATTGTAATAGCAAATTTAAAGTAACCCTCAGTGTCATCTTTTATGGGTTTTTGGTTTCAATACAATATTCGGCTGTGTATGAGTGAGGTTGCGATATAGATACCCTTGAAATACCGTTTTTAGTATATTTACTAAAATAAAAAAAGACTTTTAGCCTTGCTGAAGACGAAAATCTACCTCAGAAGAAAGACTTCAACCACTAATCCAACTCCTGAAGGTAAAAATCTACCTTCAAAAGAAAGACTCCAACCACTAATTCAACTCAGTTTCCGGATCAAAATCCATCATATAAATTGAAAGTTTGAAACTTAAAAAATGTATTTCTTTAGTTAACAAATTAGAATTGTCGGCTTCTTATAGAAAAACAGGAAACACACATACCATTCATCTACCTCACCCCTTTCTTTACCTACAAAAATGGGAGCACTTTCTCGAATCATAGCTCACATATACACTCTTTTTCTAGTATTCTTCACCGTACTCTTCTTAGAAATCGTAATTCTGATCCGTTCCGTGACGAGTACCATCGGTTACTTGACAGTAACCGATGATACCCCAATTACCACGGAACAATACCTTAAACTGATCAACCAAAAAAACCCGACAACCCGATACAAACAAACCGGATTAGAACCCAAAGAATGTTCGGTTTGTTTATCGGGTTTAGAGGAAGGAGATGAAATCAGGAAATTGAGATGCAAACATGTGTTTCATAGAGGTTGTGTTGATACGTGGCTAGAAAATGATCGTGCCACGTGTCCGATATGTAGGAGGTTGGTATTGCCGGAAGCGATTGTGGTGAAGTATAGACAACGGCGAGAGATGATTCAACCACGCCGGCGGAGGGAGTTTTATGGTGGGAGTGATGAAGAGTTGATTTTGTTGTTGACTTCTTTACATGGTAATTATATGCGTAGATTTATGTAAGTTTGTGTAATTAGTTAGATTTTATGTTAATTATTATATATGTGATTGTATAATGATAAATTGTTCAAAAATTGGAAATGATGAAAATGCATTTTCATAAAATATGTTGTTAGATACAATAAGATTTTTGGTTTCTTGTTTTGCGGAACATGTAAAATATGGGGTAGAGATTCAAAACTTAGATGGGTAAAGTTGCAAAGATATTGATCATTGGATCAAAATTAATGGTTGAGATTCAAAAATGAATAATGGATATTGACTATTGATTTCAATTTAATGGTTATGATCTTTCCAAATTTACCCTTTAAGTTGATATTAACTTGAGGGAATCCTTACCCTAAAATATGTTATGGGACACGACCGGCCAATTATATTTGGGGCTAAGTTAAATTGATATATATAACGAAACTTTTTATGTTTATATATATATGTTTTATATAAATGAATCACGAATAAAATCTTGTTCGTGTAACGTCTGGTCTAGATTTATCTATCGGTGTTTATTATGGATGATGATGATTATGATAAATAAGACTAGTGATATTGGATATTCGTTATATGATAAATAAAACCAAACACGTTTTTCACCTTTTTAGATTTGAAACTTGTTTTGATTAATAGATTTCGTTAACTTTTATTAAAGTATCAAATTTAGGTAGTTAAAAATTAAAACTTCAAAATAAAATTCAAATTGAAATGTTTATAACGTAGTATCAATAGGGAAGAAAAAAAAAAGGAGTTATTTATAATGTGATGAACCCCCTATTCTATGAATAGGAAGTCATAATAATGATTGAGGTTGGGTGCCTAACTTTATTCGATGCCCTTTAAATTCGTTGCTTCAAAATGGTCGTTCCTAACATTTATATATGTTTTAGTTGAAGAGACTTGATATGATATCTAAATATGTATGTCATGAAGTCTAATTGCATTAACTATAGTGCGAAATGTTCTCGTAGAGGATGTGACAGGATTACAATTTACAATTTACAATCCACATATGAGTGATAACCCTTAAATTCTTTATTGAATGGTTTGTTGTCCTGTCTTTTGACATTGTTACTTGTTTGTATATGTACATCTTAAAAAAAAAAAAAAGGTTCTGCTTTTGTAGTTGAACTAATGATAAATGAAAATTGATTGATGATAATGATATTAATAATAATAATTTATAATTAAATCATAATCATAAATAAATTATAATGTATGTATGCATGATGTATATAAGTATGTGTTGATTGTGTGATTGTGTCTAAACTATGTTATATATCATATCCATCGTAGTGCATAAATTAAAATGTGTGACTTAGTCCTCATTTATTTGTTGCGAGAGAGAGAAGGGATTTCTGTGTTTTCAACTTCGAGTATTAAGTTGATTACATCTTGACCTTTGAATTAAAATTAAAAATTAAAATTTAAGATTAAATTCTAATTTTAATCCAAGGAAAACATAATTAGGACTATAATAGTCATATTAGACAATTTTGGAGAAACCCATCCATTTGTTGTTCATGATCACTATAAGATGCATAAAGATTTAGGCCACATTGAACTCTTTGTATAATATGAACACACTACATTTCTTCAGCAATAAATGCTTTTTTGATTTTCATGATGAAACTCTTGTGTACTTTTGTTATGAGGATAGTATTGATATTGAAATGGAATAGTACATGAAAGTGATTGAACAACATTTTTGATAACCATAAAAAAATTCTTTTAACTCCATTCGGATCATATCCATAATATGTTTTATTTATTTCCATGGTATGCAAGTATGCAACTATACATGAATGTGTACACGAGGCCGATCAGGTGGAAGCTTTTGTTTTTTGATTTTTCCCTACACACATATAAATTGATGATTATGCATAAGGTACTGCTCATAAGGTAAAAGTGGTGTGTTGTGATGAAATCATGTCAAGATATGATTTTTGAGTGCTTAGAGATAAGCCATTCCACACGCGATACTCTTACTAACTAAATGGATAACCAACTAATTTTACCAATTGGTTCCATAGCCAACATAGACGTTTAAATCATTCAAGTAACATAGAATAAATAAGTATTCCATAACTAAATATAATTTTTAAAGTTCACAAATAATAAAAAATAATATTAAATTAACATAAAAATAATTTATAAAAAAATTAATTTTTTTTTTGAAAATACCGGAAATATCGGTCGGTATTGAATAATGAAAATACCAGAAAACTACTTACATTAAAATAACAGAATACCCTCCGATACCGGTAATACCTGCCGTTATATATTGGTATTTAAAACATTGGGTGTTGTGCGGTTTAGTACAAGTAGAAACAAAAATATGATTAAATTTAAGTGCTCAGGTCAGACACCAATTCATGACGCAAATTATAGTGTGCGATCACGAAATGCATGTTCTTTTGATTTCTCTGTTTTTCTACTTAACGCTCGTTTTCATATTTTTTAAAGCATGTATAATGTTTTAGTATAAAAATTAACAAATCTTCTGAACAAGTTGGGTTGGGCCGTTGAGAGTAAAGTTTCTAGTATAGGGCTTTCCAATTATGTTATGCCATATCAAATTCACCACTCACTCACCACTCATCAAATGTGGCATGCCATGAAATATACACACGTTGCGAGGTGGGATCTAAACATTGAAATCCTTTATATTGGGTTGCATATCCTATAAAGATGCACGGTAACGAACGCGATGCCAACTTATGGTCTGAATAAATTCTAAGATATGGAAAAACACAACATCCAAAGACGCGAAAATTGTTGTACTTGGGAATATGGCCGAACATATGCTCAAATGGCGATTTGCCTTCAAGAATTTTGGATGGAAGACGATTAATAGTATAAACCGCCGAGCTAAAGGCTTCAACCCAATACGAGGAAGGATTTTTAGCATTGAACATCATAGCAAGCCCAGTTTCAACTATATGACGATGTTTACGTTCCACACGCCCGTTTTGTTGAGAAGTGTAAGGACATGAAAGTCTATGAAAAGTTCCATTGTCGGCAAAAATCTTTTTGACTTGATTGTTAACAAATTCCATTCCACCATCACTTTGAAAAATCTTGATTTTCCTTGAAAAATCTTGATTTTCCTTGAAAACTGAGTTTTAACAAAGGTGATAAAAGTGGTTAAAATGGTCGAGAACATTGCTTTGGTGCGTAACGGATATAGCCACGTGAACCTGGAAAAGTCATCAACAAAAGCAACATAATACCGACAACCTTCATGAGAGGTGATAGGTGATGGTCCCCATAAATCACAATGCACTATGTCGAGTGGAAAGAGAGCTCGTTTTGGATTAAGATCAAATGGAAATTTATGTGCTTTATACATTTGACAAGAGGAACAAGCAATAGGTTTTGGCAAAATGGATGTGACCTGCACTAATCCTATTTTATTTAATAGTTTAATAACATCATTGGACACATGTCCTAAATGGCTATGCCACAGTTCATATGATGCTTTACTGGTAGAGACTGCACTTAAAACTTGATGATCCTGGTGCAACACATAAAGCCCGTTTTCACATTGCCCTTGAGCCAAGACCTACCTCGTTCCCCGGTCCTGAATATAGAAATTTGGTTGAGAAAAAAACACATCAACATAATTGTCTAGAGTTAGCTTAATGACAGAAATAAGATTTTTGGTGATTTTAGGAACAACAAGCACACCTTTAAGACGAATATTATTGTGAATATTTGTATGTCCTATGTGAGAAACAGGCAGAGAGTTGTTATTCCAAAAGTTACCTTATCATTCCCATTACATGAAATAGTTTCACGAATATTATCGAAAGATTTATTCATGTGGTTGGTAGCGCCAGAGTCCATATACCAACTTGAATTGTTTGGATTAACTTCACATTAAGCCTGGAAAACTTTTGCAAGATGGGCTTCACTCGCACGGTACGATATATGGGAAGGGCAAGAACTAGCCACATGACCATGGAGAATACATAATTGGCACACATGAGGAGCAACAGAGAAGTTCATGTTGTTATGGGGACCATTATAACCACGACCACCATGATTGTTTCTGCCTCCTCTATAATTGCGGGAATCACGATTGTATCCACGTCCACCACCACCACGAGGAGGACAGGAAGACTGAGTTACAAAGGCTGCAGTAGAATTTTGTTGTCCTTGAAGATCACAAAGGAGAACCTCATGGCTCTCGCCCTGAGCAAACAAATCTTGGAATGAGGGGGCTGGACGGGCTGCCCTGACGATTGAAGTGAACCTGATGTAATCTACACCGAGACCCACGGTGAACCAATACAACTTATTGGAGTCTGAAACGTCATGACCTATAGTTGATAGTTGATCACATAACACCTTAAACTTGCGTCCAAAAACTGCCACCGAGTCAGCCCATTGGACAACTGAACGTAACTTATCACAAATATTGTGAACCCGCTCAACTGAAGCATTGCAATACTAGGTTTCAAGAGCCTGCCAGATTTCCCGGGCAGTGGTGAGGCCAACAGTCACCGATACCGCGTCTTCAGACAGAGACGAATTGATAAAAATGATTGCATGACGGTCAGCCGCCTTCCATGTGGCCTATGGCGGATTGGCTGTGGTTTTATCTACGGCTTTCAATTGTTTCGGAGGGGCTTCTTCAGAGCCATCGATGTGACTGATGGGGCCTTGATCCATCAATAACAACCAAATTTGTTTCTTCCATAACAGGTAATTGGTCGATGATAATTGGATTTTGAGGGAGCGTAGAAGAGTTGTCATGGACAGAGAATCATCAGAAGTTTTGGAGGTTGCCATGGTGGGAAAGAAGATGAAAGGATAAGAAGAAGGATAGAGGAGGGAAAGAGAAACGATAAGTTGAAAATTTAAAGGAGGAGAGGAACCTGAGCGGATGATACCACGAGAGAATTAAAGATAGAGTTTGATTGAATGGATGATCCTTAATGTGAGGATACATATGGTATAAACAGATAAATAAGTTACACTTGAGTACAAGACAATTAATTACTAACTACTAACTCGCTGTTTAAAAAAAATATAAAACTAAAAAATAATATTTTTATACTTCTTTTGAACTAATAGCCCACAATTCACACCACACTATCCCTTATAAGAAAAGACAAAAAAAGAAAGAACAAAAAGAAGAAAGAAAAACACAAAGTAAAGAAAGGAGAAGAAGAAAGGATATGTGGTTGGAGTGTGTGGTACCACTCAAACTCACCACTCACTGCGTGGAAAAGTGATGGCGGTGGTGTTCCACGAGTGGTCACCACTGACCACTCGCCCACCACTCATACGTTTCCAATGCCCTTATACAAGAGAGTTTGTAGAGTTTAAAGTTTAAGGTTTTAAACATTTTAGTGTGTTTTATATCTAGTTTTATTTTATGACTTGAAAAATGTTAAATATTTAAAAGTATGTAAGGTAACTCTCATTATCATCAATGACGATTTAAATGGTTTATGGGTCTTAACTTCTTCTTCCACCCTATATGGGGATATTAATATGTGAACAACTTTATTCCTATCTAAGATAGAGAGTTAGGTTTCATATATATCTCCAAAAAATAGTATGTTATCCGCTTGATCCAATTTTTACTTGTTAAATTGTTTATACATGGATAGTTTATGTTACTTTAAGGGTAAACATTTTAAAAATGACTTCTACTTTTTATTTGTATCGTTAAAACCATTAAACACGAAAAAACCACGGTAAACACATAAAACTTCCAAATAATTACCGTTCCAGAGGTTTTTTTCTCCATTTATGATGAAACAACATAGTAGATTACATTTTGAAAAATAACCATGTGATTCATTCTTTGATTTAATAGATTATACTACACGTCAATAATTTCTTTGTCTAATGAATTAAAAGAGACACGAAAGTTTTTGCTTCTTAGGAAATCTTTTGTTCAAATTCAAATATTAGCACTTAATTATTTATTTGGAAAAAGGACTAATAACATCTGAATATTGTTGTTAAAAGATAATTTGATCAAACTACATACGAGTATTAAAATTTCGAAGTAGTTAGCTCAATTTGGTTCGCAATTCTTCAATATGTATGGTTCATTAATTTGTATAAGTGGGCATACCACTACCACATGTCACTCACATATTACACCTCAAAATTCTCCCTCCCCCACTTGTCTATCTCTCTCCCTTCCCCCTATATAACTGTAGAGTTATTTCTGACTTTTTGGAAGTTGGTTTTATTTCACCAAATGGATCAACGAGTAAGAGTCAAACTTCCATCAAAGTCAATAACCATGGTCAAACCCACCTTTAAAAAAGTCCAAGTTGTTTACTACATTTCCAAAAATGGTCAGCTTGAGCACCCTCACATCGTAGAGGTTACACATTTGGTTCATCACCAGCTAAAACTCAAAGGTTCCTCATTTCTTCCATATTTTTTGACATTATATTTTGACTTTTTGTGTTTGACTCTTATATAATATGTGTATTTATCTGATTATGTAATGTAGATGTGTTGGAGAGACTGAGTGTTCTCAGAGGAAGAGGAATGCCTTCTCTTTATTCTTGGTCTTGCAAAAGGTCAATCTTTTTTTACTTTTCACTTTCTACCATTTTTTCTGGGAGCCTGCGACAACTACAGGCTCCCAATAAACCGAGTAGCTGCTCTAGGATTCAGCAGCTCGTAAAACGGGTCGTAGCTAGTTTAAAAAAAAAGTGAAAAGATTAAGTCAAGTTTGATATTTTTTGTTGTTTTTCATTTTTGTCAACATAAACTTGTCAAGTTATCAAAAGAACACCATCCAATATTTTTATTAAAATATAAATTTGATAATAAGCTACGCACAAGATATTAGTGAGGAATGGATTTTGAAATTGGTGTTTTTTTCATCTTAAATGTATAATGTAATAGGATGTACAAAAATGGATATGTGTGGAATGACTTGGGAGAGAATGATGTGATTTGTCCATCAGAAGGAGATGAGTATGTACTAAAAGCTTCTCAACTTGTATTCCATTCACCAGGTTATTCCTCTTCATTCTCTTCTTTTTTTGTTATGTTATATACATTGCATTATTAGTTATTATTTGTTTTGCTTTATATTCTATGCATTTTTGTAATTTATATGACAGATATATAGCTTTATTTTACAATGTTGGTTTTTGTTGCTTATAGAGATATGAGGTAACTTTGAAAAAACAGGGAGAAAAGATTTGTTATTATTGGAATTACTTATATAAAAAAAGAATGAATGTTAGTGAAAATGTTGCATAATTAAAGTTGAAAAATTGTAGTGGAAATCAAAATGAACGTTTCAATTTTGTGTTAGTCTCTGAAGTGTCTATGAAACTAAAGTGTGTATAACGTGTGGCTATTCTTATGCTTCAAATCGAGTTTTTACTTTTCAATCTAGCTTATAGGGTTTTTAAAAATAAGAGCAGAATAACCCAGTTGAAGTAGAAAAATACATAATTAATTGACCATTCTAAGAAAATATATTCCATTTTTATGACTTCAACTTCAACTTTTTGTATGAATACAAAAGACAATTCGGATGTGAAAATAAATAGGAGAAAACGACATCTTTTGAGTTAAATTCTTGTGTTTTTACTTTTCACAGTGTGTTGCAGACTCCTTTTCATAATTCACTGACTTTTTATTAACTTCTACTAGTCTGTAAGTACAGCTTGATAGACCAAATTACAGCTAGTAGTTTGACTTTCAATCCCCTTTATCATATTCCATCTTGTCATATTGATTTTAATGAAATGGAAAATCAAGTACTCATACTATTTTCTATTTATAATACTGCTTTCAAACTAAATGAAAAATGAATTATGCTTTCTAGGTTACTTAACCTAAATTGTCAATATATATCATTCTGTCATAGATATATTAACCAAAGTTTTGGATATGTATTCAAAAACAAAATTGTCCCAAATCCTAAAAGCTCCAAAACTTTTAACAGTGTCTACAATCAAACCCAGCCCTAGTCTAGGTTTCTGGCTAGTGACCGAGCTATTTTTGCCAAATATATACATCTACAAAATCATGACATTTATAATATTTTAATTTTTTTAGTAAAACAAGTTAATAACAGGTTTGTTTTCTTCCTTTTGCCTTTTCTCACATACGTTGCTCAAAACTATACATGGAAAGCCGTTCAAAAAAAATAAAACTATACATGGAAATGATATCATATTGAGTAAAATTTTATTATATGTCACACATATGATAAAACTAAATTTATTTACAACATTTTTTACACTACTATGAACTAACATCTTATGTTTATTGTTAGATAAGCATATACTTGGTGAATCTCATATGGCAGTTCCTAAACCGAAACGAGTAACACCAAAACAACACACCGAATTCAGCGAAGAAGAACTAGACTTTGAAGAAAAACGAATAAACTTCACAAACAATTCTTCAAACCATTCAAAAATAAGCACCACTTTATCACCACCATCACCTCCACCATCCACCACATCTGGTGAAAGCAATCCCACGTCCAAACGATTTGAGGACGGGGATCCTTACCCACCACTAAGCCGTAACTCATTGTTGTTTCAGTTGATGGCTTGTGGTGGGTCAATAGGATTTAAAGGAAAACCTGATCATAATAATAATAATAATCAGTTGCAGCCTCACAATGCGGCGGGTGCTAGGAAGAGTAGTTGTAGTAGTTCTAGTAGTTTGCATAAGGGTGTTTTATGTAAGGCGGCCGCAGCAGTAGAAGATGAGATATGTTGTATGTCTGAGAATCCACGGTTTGGGAATTTGCAAGCGGAAGAAAGGGAGTACTTTAGTGGCAGCATTGTTGAGACAATGACAACGGAAGACCGAGTTCAAGTTGAACCAATTCTTACCAAGTCGTCTTCCTACAAAGAAGAGAGGTTTGCCATTCTTCATTGAGTTGTTTTCTTTAAACCATTGTGTGATCAAACCAGTCAATTCAAGTATATAATAAAGTTATTCTATTAACTAGAGAACAATGTAATTTGATTTGTCGCTTCCAGACCATTAAACTTTTTTTCTTTTTGTCCATTCTAGATAATCATATTTTCTTTTTATCCCTTCTAAGTGATCTTATTTTTCAAAAATCTCTTCTTAGTCCTTAAGACCTAATTAAAATGTGTTCCTACTAGACCATCATTTTTGTTATCAGAAGAACATTGTTTTCGTAATAAAATGGTCTAAAAGGACAAACATTAACATTTTAATGTCTTTTATAAAAAAGAGTTTACTCCCATGTTGCTATTCAAACTTTTTGTCCATCTTTCTACATAAAATTAACCGTAAAACAACTAGTTGTACATAGATGTATGAACAGTTGTACATAATGGGTAAATGATACATGAAGTATTTTACGTATATTTTTGGGAAATATTGTGTCAGGAGGGCCAAAGTAACAATATTAATGGCAGACGAAGAAGAAGAAGAAATGAAGAAAGAGAAAAGTGTGGCAGGGAAATGCATCCCAAACAGATTTTGTTTAAAGCCTACAAAGATTTGACATGCCCTATGCTCTATCTATCGATTCTCTCTGTGTTTTTACCTCATCAATGAATTAAGCTTGGAAATTTGTTATATTTCTAACTTGGTGTAACTTCAACTTTCACATGATATTAATTTGACATGGGATCCCCTGTCTTGTCTTGTTTGAAATATATATCAAAAAGATAAGAAAAAGTTGATCAAAATACTGAAAGTCAAGACGAGAGAAGAGGGGAAAAAAGTGAAATATAAAGTGTCTATTATTGAGATGATTAGCTATTTTTAAGCTTATGGATTTTAGGACTATATGTAACGGTAATATATATATAATGTAACTGAAACGACTCAAATATAAAACGACAAACTTTATTATATTTTAAAAAATTTCGCCATGACCTTATCGTAAATTCAACAACCCAACCTGTAAAAATTTTCCAAAAATCCTTGTGCAAGACCAACTCAAGCTTTTTCAAACTAAAATTTACCTCCAACTTACCAAACATAACTAAAACATAATTTTACTTGCCAACTATCATTTGACCTATCATATAAACTAGTCAAATGATCATAACTAAAACATATTACATACTACATCTTTACAAACTATATTTGATCATTTCACAACACAAAAAATAACACTTTCAAACATTTGTTCAAGAGCTTGGTTCGCAAAAGGGATTTACTATCACCAAAATTACACTACCTTCACCTCAAAATCTCTAGCTAATTACTCCAACTTGGCTTTATCCTTTGATCCACTTGAACCTATAAAATATAAACAACTAAAAGATAAGCAATTTTGCTTAGTGAGTTCAAAATACAATTATGCAAGTTTTCATCATATCAATTATCTTAGGCTAGCACAATCATAACACTTTATCATATTACTTGAACTACTTGTACTAGCCAACTAACAAGCATATGGATCCATAGCTACTATTAACTCTACCTACAAGAATTTAATCAAATTCTTGTAGTCTTAAACTCTACCTACAAGAGTTAAACCAAAAGTCAACTCTTGTAGTCTAACTACTAACATAAAGATACTTTATACTCACCTTATTAACGACAACTTGCAAATAATCCTTAAGATAACTCGAACTCAAAACCTATTAAAATTGCAAAATATATGATTACTTATATAGCTTACTTAACTTTCCAACTAACCCATAACATACATATATTGTTGTGTTTGGCTAACTACATAATACACTTTTTCTTATAAAATTCTCAAGTACATAATACAACTTTACTATACCATCTTTTAACAATATTTCTTTGTTATCTCAAATCTCAATTTCAATTCTAGTTAGCCAAACAACAACAATAACAATTATAACAATATGGGTTTTCATTAAAAATTACTTAAAACTGATGATGATAATAATATTATCATCATAAAAATTTCATCTAATTCCATAGTATTATTAGCAATAAAGTTATAGAAAATAACAATAACAACTAAAATATTACCTTTATTTGAATTACTAGAAATCACTACTCTTAAACTTGAATCCCCAAATCTCTTCTTGATGAACCCTAGTTATAACTTCTCTAATAATCCCAAATACACTATAAAGGAATATTGTTATTATTATTAGTTAAGAAACTTGATTTAGATTAAAAAGAATTAAATCCCCATTTGAATTTGGTGGACTTTTTCCTTCATGATTTGTATCTCTGGTCTGTTCTATTTCTTTCTTTCTTTCACGTCACACCACACACACCCACACCCTTCTAATTCACAAGAATATTTTATGTATTTAATTAAGTTTTGATTTAACTAAAGGTATTTTACACTACTAGTTACACTTTATCCCCTATTGTTTATCTAACATTTTATTTAGGCACAAACATATTTATTAGGAAATGACTCATTTATCCTTACTAACTATAAAATATAATATCATAGTTAAAATATTACCGTTTAAAAATTGGGGCATTACAGTAACGAGTATAGTGCCCGCGCATTGCAGTGGCTAGAAGACAATATAAAAGGGAGGCGGTGGTGGAGAAAGAGGGCGACAACGGAGGGTGATAGAAGGTCGAGGAGAACTTGTAATTATTAAAAAGAAGATAGGGGTGTAAATACTGAAAAAATACTTAATTTCCAAAAATAAAAAAAGCAATATGCTTTATAGAAGAGTATAGATAGATAGGATAGGATTTTTTTTATCCGTGTGATGTACTAATTTTTCTAGTCTATTGTTTAACGAACTCCCATTAATTAACATTAGAAGTGATCATATACCAGTATATCTTAACTATGGTGAAACTTTTAATTCCAATTTAACCGCATAGAGATGAAATATAAATATATATTTTGTTTATAATATATATTTTTTAAGTTATGGCTTGCCATATATAACCAATTGATACAACAATAAGTATTTGGTAACAAAAATTTTGAGTACAATCTATAAAAACATGTAAGAAACATGAGCAAAATGGATAGACAAGCTATTATAAATGGGTCGATATCGCTAGTTTATGTTTATAAGGGGGGAGGGAGCCGAGAGTTTAACTCTCTCATCTCCCTTCAACCATCCAATCAAATTACTTCACCTTACTTCAATCCTCCAATCTTTTATCAACCTTTTTTTAGTGGCATCCGAAACTCTCAACCTTTTCTTCACATTTTAATAATTTATCCTTAACTTTATAAACTTTACATAACTAACCCTTTTAAATATAAACTAACCAAATATATAAAGAAAACACATACATTTCATTTAGATATTAAAAATTTAAAGATACAAAACACAAAATAAAATAAAAACACATACAACGGTCCACACCATTTTCACCTATTTAGTTTCATTTAATATGTTGTAATGTTAAGTACTTTTAATTATGTTGTAATGTACTCTTTTAAATAATAAATTGTCATTTTAGGAATTAATATGGAGTGTTTGTTGTGTTATTGGAAGTTTAAATGGGTAATATATATAAGAAAATAAAAAAAAAAACTTTTATCAACTTGGCAACTTTCACCCCTGGCTCTTTCTTTCTTCCCCTTCTAGTCCTCCAACGGTCCACACCATTTTCACCAACTTGTCACTTCTGCCCCCTTTTTTCTTCAACCTTCAGCGAGATAGGAACTCACCCGACCGAGCTCGCCTTCATCTCCCTCCGCTTGCAGCCGAAGCCCGCTCAACTCCCGCCAGCTCGCCTCCATCTCCCTCCCAATTCTCTTTCGACTCCCTCCCCCCTAAACATATTAATTAACACCTTGATTATCGATGTTGGATATGTACCATGCCTCTTCTGTCTGCTTATCGTTTCTGCCTTTTGTTTGCTCGTTGAAGTTCTGTGTGCCAAGGCTGATGCGGCTTTATGTGTCAGCGGTTTTAGAGGTATTGCTCGGATTGCGGGTCTTTTATTGGTCGGATTGCTTGTTGAAGTCCAATGAACCATGCATGAATATAAATATTTGTTTCGAACAAGCTCTGTGAAGATCTTTTATTATTGTTCACAAATTCAAAAATGTACCGATTATTGTTTATGTTATGTTTTATGATTGGGTCATTGGGGGTCGTATGGATGATATGGCCGGTAGATGCGGGTTGTGGAGTGATAAAGAACCCTTTGAGCAGGTTAGACTCCAAAAGAATCACTATAACAAAAATGTCATTTGTTCACATATATCTATTCACACTTTTAATGAAGTGTATAGAATTTTGTTAATTTATTCACATTTTAAGTTGTGTAGAAAAAGTTCATACTTAGAAGTATGAAGAATTTTCAAAAATTATAATTTCTACACACTTATAAATGTATTAACAAAATGTTCACATTTAAAAGTGTGAAAAGTGCCAAATATTTTCACATTTTAAAGTGTTAAAGTTAATTTGTAACACCTAATTTTTGCACACTTCCTCTAGCGTGAATAAATTTAGTGTTACAATTTGACTTTTCATATTAAAAATTGTGAACAATCACTACTACAAATTTAAAGGAATTGAGACCGGTGGTAAGGAATAGAAACCAATTCTTTATTGTTTAACCGGTCTCAATATTAACTAACAACTTTCTATGTGAAAAAGCAATGAACCCATTTTAAACATGTTCTTATGGGATGGGCCCACAAAAATAAAACATATAAACCAGTTATCTAAAAGCATGGTCTCTTTTCAGTGTACACTCATTTTTCCTCTTTTTCACAAAATTTTTCGTTTGAAATTTTCATTATACCTTCAAAATCCAATTTTCCTTTACACTTTACTCTTTTTATAATATAATAGTTAGGGATGACAAAAATACCCGTACCCGATGGGGAACCCGATACTCGTACCCGATTTGACCGGGGAATCCCCGAGTTGACTGGGGATGGGGGGCGGGTATAAGGATGTAAATCTAATTTCCGATGGAGATGGGGACGGGGATAGAAAACCATAAATCCCCGATGGAAAGAAAATGTTATACTTTACTAATAATTTACTTAACATATATATTAGTTTATAGATAGAAAGAAAATGTTGAAGTACACCTTCTCCTACATATCTTCTATTAAGATAAATTTATGTTCATTCAAACAAGGTATCCCCGATACTCGATGGAGACGGGTATGTATATGTAATATAATTCCCCAACGGGGATGGGGATGGGGACGGGGACAAGGACTGTGATTACAAGTGAAAATCGGGTACGAGGATGAGGATTGAGATCCCCGACAATCCCCGCCCCGTTGCCATCCCTGATAATAGTATGAGAAACTTTTTGAAATCAAAATTTAGATCTGATCTCAAACCACACAAGTAAAAACTTCTCTTTTTCTTTCTCTAGAATTTCTTCATAAATTTTCTTTAAAATCTTTAAATTTTGTTTACCTTGATTACATAGATCTTATATTTTTATTAAAACAAATATAAAATGTTTTTATTTGAATCAATATTGTGAATGTACATGTCAAATATCATATGATGTTGTTATGTTCTATTTTATCAGTAATGATGAACCGTATATATTTGATTGTGTTTATGTTGTGTTGTATCTGCTATCTATCACTCACACTATACAATTTTATTATTTTAGTTTACTTCAGTAGTATTAATTCTTTCAACATTGTCTAGGTAGCACTGTCACATCCCAGAATCGCCACCACCACTGATGTTGATGATGCTGATTGAAATCATCACAACCATCTTTCAAAATGGTAACCCATTTCCTTTTATATTGTGTTAAATTATTCTTTCAGTTGTTAATATAAGGAATAACAATTGAATTGAAATTGATATATGTTCGTAGTTGTGCTGATTACTTGTTCAGGAATTCAATTAATGGGCCATTGAAGCGTGAGAATGATACACAACTTGAGCTTTTGGTACTGCCACATCATATTTCACCTAAATTTCTTTTTTGCTGCTTATTAGTTTGTTAACCATCTCATTTGTAAATATTGTTTATGATGATGTATCTATCAACATATTTAGATTCAGAGTATTGTAGCTTCTTGTTCTTATACAATTTTAATAAATGTCAATTTTTCCTTTGTTATCTTTTCTTCTGAAGAAAAGTTAATGGACAATAGATTGGTTGTATGACATGTCCAAATATAGCAGAAAATTATTGAAATTCAGGTTTAATTAAATATTTTTTTTAATTAATAAAAACTATAGAGACCCATTTGTATGTATGTAAGTGGTCTTTATATTTGTCATAGAGACGAGTTGACAACCGATCTCTATGCCAAAAACCACTATACATAGAGACCGGTTAAACAACAGGTCTCTATTGGCCTTTTAACAGGTCTCTATTACAACTTTTTGTACTAGTGAATTAATATATTTTTACGCACTTTTAAGTGTGAACTTATTTTTCCCACATATATAAATGTGAAAAACTAAAATTTTTAAAAGGGGTTTGCTAAATACAGCCCTTAGGGCTGTGTTTAAGGTGCATAAACTGTTTGTACATTTACCATGAAAATCAGGGGGCGAACTTTTAATATGGAAGGTACAAGTTTTTTTATGCATGTTAAATACAGCCCTTAGGGCTGTATTAAGCATTTCCCTTTTTAAAATCCTTACACACTTTTAAATGTGGGTTATTTAAATATATTTTGAAATGTGAAAAACTTTACAAATTTGTTAAGTAAGTGTGGACAAATGACATATTTGTTGTAGTGAATTAACAGAGAGATAGAGATTTCATTGCCAATTTTCTTCTTAATATTCCGTATGCAAACATTACAATTTATAGAAAACAAAAGTAAACATGGGTCCTAAATAAATGCAGATAAAATGAAAGGAAACGTGCAGATAGTGGTATGGTAACACTCTCCTAATTAACTACATGCATACATCACAAAGTGAGAAACTAAATAATTGACAACGTGGGAAACCAAATAACTGCTTGAAGATGTCATGCCATATCCTTGGAGAATTTGTTGACTGGGTCAGTTGGGTCGGGTCCTTGATCAGTGTTGGGTTGGGCTTGTTGGGTTGGATTGACTATGACATGGGTCATATCATGGAGTCATAGATCGATCTGCTTTATGTGACTTCAAGTTAGTTGATGAGCATTTTCCCTAATGTCATGTTGCAGCATTGTCATCGTTCGAAGCATGCATTATGGAGCTGGTTTTACGAAAAGTAATTTATACTATACAACACATATCAAACCATGCATATTTGAGTTATATGTATCATGATTTTGACATCTTTAAATCAATTGTTACCATTGCTAACTATGTGTGTATACATCATGACTACCAAAACATTGATACTCGTACTATTTATATGTAATGAAAAATGACTTCAATTCAATATATATCATACTTTATTATTTTGCTTTGATTTTCTTACAATTGAACGACTCTGTTCTTGATACATTTTCCACATAAAGAAGGTGTGTTGTTATTATCTATGATCGATGAAATTACATATCTTGTATAATTATAATTAACATATCAAAGATTTACAAAAACCACGATCGTGATTCGTGGGAAACGCCTTGCTAAGCAACATCTGAATAATCACAAAGAGAATATGCAATCAAGATTTATAAACGATAGAAAGCTTCTTTTGTGAGCATGCGTAACATTATTAATGAGATATAAATCTTAGAATGCTTGTTTTGGTAACACTAATTTCTTGTTGCAAACCAAGTTTTTGATTATTCGATATGCATGCTGCAACACGCATGTTTCTCACTTAAACAAATTAAACTACTTCACAATGCGATGAGAAATAAGATTGAATCTGTAGGTCATTTATAACTAGTTTCCCTTGCAAGAGAAATGTTGTTTACAATAGGAGTGAATTAAGCACTACTTGAAACAATAGATCAATACTAGCTTGCAAAAAAGGAAAACATAAAATGCATATCCTATATCTATATCTATATCTATACTATATTATAAAGCAAATAGGGTTTCAGGTTTCAACTTTCAATTCAACATTTATTTTCTCAAAATGCCCCTTCTATCAATTATATATTACCAAACACCATTTTTCTCTCATCAAATCTCAACCAATCATTTTTTTCTCTCTCATCCATAAATCATTTATTCCTCCAATTCGTTCAAAATCTTTTATCTCACATACCGATAAATTATAAAAATTATATGGGTGTTTTTAAAATTTTATGCTCTTTCATTAGAGATGTTATTCGATATACTTTCGACGAATTTTTAAATTCGAGGGCGGAGCCCGTACGGCTAAGACATTTGGCTATCACACTCTATGACCTATCACCCCCATCATCTCACCGCCGCAATGCGCGGGTACTTGCTCTCGTATATATATATATATATGGGGAAAGGAATATGAGGCTGTTAGGCACCCAAGTTGGGTGAAAAACCCCTCACATACCTTTTTTTAAAAGGTAAAAATCATGGGGGGCCATGTATTTATTTAAAATATTAAAATATTAGTATGTAAGGGGTTTTTCACCCAAGTTGGGTGCATAACAACCTCATACTCACTTTTCCCATATATATATATATATATATATGATAATAAAAAAATACATAATTCAAGCATGTAAATGAGTATTTTGTAAAGAAAATCATAAATTCATGGACCAAAAGTCTAACATTTTTTTTGTCAAAAAGTCAACAACTTTGGAGAACAACACTTCTAGACCAAAACTGTTGACGGTTTCCGAATCTAAGAGAAATGTGTGATTGATATGGTATATTGGAGGTTGGTGGATTAGCATCTTATTTTCAAATATTCAAGTTGCGTTGAAATTTGAAAAGTGTAAGGTATTAAAGACCTGTTTTTCAGGTAGTATATTACTATCTCAATCTTTCATTCCGGATGTATGTACGTACGTTGTGTTTGGTTAGATCATATTATTGATGGTCTACATGTTATTGCTTCAATTCCTGCCGCTTTAAAACGTATTGGTGATTTTGTAGGCCGGGGTAAATTTCTTTTTACTAGTGGAGATAAGGATGATGAGCGATTTGAAGATGGGAAAATTTGTGTTTAGTATTATTGTAGAGGTTGACGGGGGTTAAACTTGAAGTACCATGGGTTAAAAAATCTGCATCGTGGGCTTTTAATTAATTTGTACGCAAAAAAAGGACTTATGATAGGGATTCATTAAGAGATGGACGAACTTCGTTGTGTGAAGGGTGATGCTCATCCTCAAGTAAAGCATAAAGAAGTAACCAAAGTCGAGTTTGGGATGGCAGTTTGTTGATGTTCTTACTAGCTAGTGAGGTAGAGGTTAAGTCACCAAACATCAGTAATATTTAATACAAGTAAAAATAGATCTAACACTGTTAGGGCAGTAATCACCGGTCCCGAAAGAAGTGATGAAGAAGGAAAATGAGAGTTTTGTTGGTCTGGATTCTAGTGTCGTGTTTCCCCCGACAGCTCTTCGTAGCTTGATTATATATGTACGTAGGTCCATCAACAAACGAGGAGTTAGATTCTAAAAACATTTGTTGCTATAATGACCCGAGTGGAAAAGTCACGGGCCGTTCTCTCGATTAGTTACATAAGTGGACCGACTATCTCCCTATCGATCTTGATATTTGGAAGAGATACATATATATAGTACCGACATAGAAAGTATTTAACTATCTATTTACACACTTTAAAGAAGTGAGCAATGGGTTCAAAAAATCCGACTCTCCTTACACTACAACAAAACTGGATTATTCATACGGAAATAACAGTCGGAAATCCGTCGCTAAAGCCCTTTACTGACGGATTTCCGACGGATTGCTGCCATCGGAATATTTTCGTGGGTAAATAGTTTTCGACAGAAATAAATCTGTCGGAAATTATTTCCGACAGATATTTCTGTCAGTATTTGTAATTAGTCATCTTTCAACTTTCTGTCGGAAAATAACAATCACCGACAGAATTTGTGACGGATTTCCAATAGAGTTTTTACCGAATTATTAAACATTTTCTGACAGATCTACCGACAGATTTATTCCTACGACTTTCCGACATAATTTTAATACACAAAATCTGTGGGTAAATATACATTAATTTTCCTACCTGTAGGCTGTAAAAGCTAAAAACGAAAGGCTAACGGAAACTAAAAATATACTACGAACATCCAAATACCGTTTCATAATTCACATAACAAGATACAATTTGCCAATTCTAACTTCAAAATACAATAGGATCCAAATGCACAAGGTATCTTAGTTCCAAAAGCGTGTAAGGATCAATACATATATATATCAGTAGGTTATATCAGATTCAAGACAAAAGAGGCTAGATTATATTCATACTAGATAGATTGTTGGATTTGGGCTTGGCTTTGCATGAACTTGGTAACAACTTCCATTTGATCTTCCAAACTTTTTAGTTTTAGTTCTCTTGTTTTCTCTCGTTCTTCCAATCTTTTCATCTCAAGTTCCCTTGCTTGTTCACGCTCTTGCAACTCGGCTACCTTGGTCTTCAGTTCATCGGTCTCCCTCTCGGCTATCTCAGCCTGTTTCTTAGTCTTTTCATGTTCACTCTTTTGCCTTTTTACTTCTTCTTTCAAAGTTTCCACCTATAAAAATAAGTACATACATAACTAGCAGCTGGAGTACATGTAAATTATTAAACCAGATTTTGCTAACTACTACAACCATCCCGGGGAGCTATCTAGTATATCGGTTATAAGCAAATGGGCTATCATAGTGTATAACCGTAAAGTTGCATACTTTTGTTGCCAACTCATACGAGATTTCAAAAGGCAACACAATGAAACAGCACAAAAAATCACAGTTAGGCTGCAATCAGAGTAATCGACCTGACACACTCACACAAGCAGGAGTACAGTTAATGTTTTTATGTGAAGACATACAACCAGTACATCTAAATTTTTTTCAAAATCTCGACTCTTCTTATATATTGACCTAGGCACCATGCACAAATATAAGGTCAGTACAACTAAAATTTCAATATCTCGGCCTTGATGCCTTGTATATAAACTAAAACCAGCTAAGCTAGAAAAACAATACCGAGCACATAATATACACTCACACTTCGTCGGAAATCCGTCAAAAATCTGTCACAAATTCTCTCATCTTTGATTTTAAATGGTATTTTGTCGGAACTTCGTCACAAATCCGTCGGGAATTTCCGACAAAGTGGATCTGTCGGAATATTCCGTCGGTATATCTCAGTTTTGTAGTAGTAGTGTTAGGACGTCACTTTGTATTTGTGATATGATGTAACGGGTGTTCGAGTTTATTTATGGGAGATCGTTTTGTTTGCGTTTCATTGAGATCTCCTTTTTATTTTTAGTGGTCGTCGTAATATATGTGTTTATTGTTCTTATAGTCATGTTAGAGTGTTTTTTTGTTTGGATTGGACTGTATAATCTATTATATTGGCTATTTTCTTTTTAAAAAATATGTTTAATGCTGTTAGAAAAAATGTTTCTAGATACACACGTACGAGCTAAAGTCCTCCCTAAAAGATATGTCTCTTTAGATGGACTGACCTCATATTAACAAACTAGTTATACATAATTAAGTGATAATAACAAATTAAAAAATTGTAAATTACCATAAACGATTAAATATATGGATAGATTTGACCCAAACTGATGTCGGTATATTTTAAAACCAGGTGATAACCCAAATGTGTATAATATAATCTCTTAATAATTAGATCCGGCTTCCATGGCCTAATTTTGCTGTTCCATTAAGCTTGCTATCGCACATGATGGGGCTGGGGCTGCACCCTTTGATTGTATATATATTGTATTATATATCATATCATACATATGATATTGTATACACTGTCTTTTATGTATCAAGTGTGCAAGTCAAGTTTACTTCAATACACGCTAGCTAGCACAATATTCTATTAAATTTTTAGAAAAATAAATTATACCCTTCCAATTTTTTTGACAAGTATTTATGATATGTATGAAGTATACATGGAGTTTAGTGAAACTTCACATCATGAGTACTTATTAGAAAAACAACTAAATAAATCTCATGAATTCCACACATAGTATTTGTCTAAACTTGAACACAATCTATAAGTTGATAGGTCTGATCTAAGGCGTAAGGATTATCGATCCAACGGAAATCAATTGAAAACAAGAGATTAACCATCATATCTTAAGGGTCTTATGCACCAAACGAATCTAATGGTTCATTTTGGTCCATATCAGGTAAGTTATCAAAAAATTAAAAAGAAAAATTTGTAAAATAATCGAACTTGACCCATTGTGCAGTATATATAACTGTATAAGTAATAAGCAACTTCCGATACAACCTTTTAGGAGTTATAGGTCTTGTCTTTAACAATACATAAAAAAAATTGAGATGTTAACAACCTTATTCTTATTTATGAATTATTGCATTAAGCTACTATAAGTATGGTAATAATATTAAAAGAATCGTATTAAAAAAAGAAGCTGGGCGGGAACGTTGATGTATACGATTTCTATATAGTGGCAATAAATGAAGTAAGTGGCGCATAACTCGCGTTTACTTAATTTCTCAAACATGGCATGTGATGAGATCTCACTTTACTCCTAGTAAACATTCAAATTGGTATTCAACTACTATTTATATATTCCCTTCTAATCCTCCCTAAATCAAATAACACATACATTTCTTTCATTACCTAGCTAGTTTCTTCACTAACATTATTAAGAATGTCGAAACAGTTGGTTCTCATCGCTCTCTGCCTCCTTCCAGTCTTCACCACTGCCTTAGTCTCTAGCAACCCGTTCCGCCTCAAGGGCCGTGTCTATTGCGACACTTGCAATGCCGGTTTTGAAACCTCTGCCACCACATACATCGCTGGTATATCTATATCTCCCTAATGTCATCGACTTATTTACTTTGTTGTTTTTATATGTTTGTATATATATTTAGGATTCAAAACTGTTTATTTGATTATTGCGTTTCGTTTTTAGACACCATATAAGCAACTTTTTAATTTAATGTGTTTGATATTGCTTACAAGTAAAAAAAAAATAAAAAAATAAGCAATATTGGAATTTGGAAACATCATATTGTATTTATTTTTTTCACCATTAATTATAAAATTGTCATTATATGAAAAAAAGAACGCAAGCTGGCAACTAGCTGTGCTGCTAATCCTTTTTATTTCAAACCCAAGACGTTAATTTAAATGCTATATTATAGATCTTGGCGTCAGAACGTTACTTGGCACTTACTCTGATTGTAAATGATGTGTAGGTGCGACGGTTAGAGTCGAGTGCTTGGACAGGTATACAATGAGCTTGAAGTACACCCTTAGTGCGGTCACTGATGCCACCGGGACATACGAGATGGAAGTACCAACCGATCACGGTGATCAAAAATGTGAGTGTACCCTCGTGAAGAGCCCAGACAGCAAGTGTGCCCAGCCCAGCATTGGTCGCAACCGAGCAACTGTCATCCTTACACGCAACAATGGCATGAACAACGATGCTCGTTATGCTAACGCTATGGGTTTCGCGACAACAACTCCATTGCCCGGATGCAAGGAGCTCATCAGATCTTACTTTGCGGATGTCTAGATTTACTTATTTTCTTATATAGTTATATTATTACATTGATATATCGATCTTGGTAAAATGTCCTCATTTGCTGAAGAATAATTACACACTAATTTAGTGCATGTTATAATATTGTGTCTTGTTGATTACTAGTATAATGGTACAATCACAGTGTTCTTTTAGTTTCTTGTGTTTGACTATTCAATTGTTTGAACTTTCTACCTATATAAAGTCTACTATATGTTCTACACCTATAATTTTATTGTAAAACTAAAGTTAATAGTTTGACTTGTTTTATTATACAACTAATCTTCAAAAATATTGAGGGGAATTCCTCTTGCATAAAGGGCTGGAACGCCCCGGGGAATGCCTCTCATTGGCCCCCAGGGGCGTTCCCAACGAAAATTTGCCCCTTGCCCGTTCGATTTCAGACGGTTCCCCTTTACTTTATTTGCAGGCCACGTGTCTTGTATATATTGGAGAAGGGACGTTCCCTTTTTTTCACAACTCCGTGTAGTCTTATATGTTTAGTGATATACCAGCTTTATGAGTATGTCATCAATATTATTAGCGTACAACTTTGTTGAGTTTAATCAAATATAAAGATGGATAATATAAACCTTGAATAATTCAATTTACTTGGTTTTTATTTAGGCTATAAAAAATGATAAAGTTCTTCTAAAAAGTTTGTAGACGCAACTTAAAAGAAAAAAATGATTTCCGAGAATAAAATTGAAAAGTAAAGTCGTACATAGGAAATTGGCAAAAATTGGCCTATGGCATCATTGCCCCCCTTCATTTCAGCATCAATCGGCAAGCGATATGAAGCCCAACTCGACCTCACCATGCCGATGAAATTATACATTGGGCGTGTTGGAGATGAAAGTATACATTGGATGTGTTGGGAGAAGTATATATACATCACCAAAATGCTTGTAATTAATTAATCATTATATGTTTCAAGCATCCATTATCAATTATCCAATCTTCATCCTCAATAACACTACCGAGACATACCTACAAAGCTTGGTACCATGGTATCCAATCGCAAGTCTGTGGTTGTTAATGTCAAACACTCATTCCATGTGTCAACTACTCCACATGAAAATACTCTACTACTTTGAGTCGTGTCACACATAAACATGTACTTTACTTCTGGGTGTTCCCCTTTACACATTAGCTTATTACAGATTAATTTGGGTTAAGCTTAAATCTTTTCCATCTTTGTGATCCGGAGTTTGAACACTTATTAGTTTCCTCATAATCCATTTTATCACATTATGACCCTTAACGTCCACTTAAAATTACAAGTTAATCATATACGTTGTACTATGTGTACAAGTCCATCAACATCAAACATAACACATTCATAAACAATATCAAATTCGAGCTCATGACTATCCAATTTTATACTCGTACTTAGTTTTATAATTAACTAGCTTTAGTTTTTTATGGTTCATTATCAAATTTTCATATACATAAAACATATAACTGTTATGTTCAATCATCAAAGTCACGACTCGTTTTCATGTTTAATACTTTTATTTTTCGCGTTGTTTTGAACGTGTTAAACCACATAAAACACAATTGTCAAGCTCTATTTAATAATTAATATTGCCACTATGCTAGAGAGTAGAGACCCAAATCCTTTTTTTTTTATCCGGGCATATCCACCGTTTGCATATTCTTTGGCTTTTTCTTTATTCTCCCTTTTTCATCATTACCAAATTTGACCCCAATCACTCATTCCCTCACTAAAAAAACCCTCATTTTGTGTTTACCCTAAAGTAAGTAAATAATGTCATTCTCACCCACATTCAATGCTTTCATCTTCCCCCCCTTAATTCTCCATTTTTCTTCAAAACCCAAATACCACCATTTCTACTAATTTTCTTATTTTTCTTCACTTCATTTCTCTAACAAAAAAATTTATACATACATTTGAAGAAAAAAAGAAGAACAAAATGGGGATATCAAGTTCTAAAACAGAGAAATGTGAAGCATTACGTTTATGCAAAGAAAGAAAAAAATTCCTCAAAAAAGCAATTGATTCAAGGTATGATTTTGCAGCTGCTCATCTTACTTACATTCAATCCCTTAAAAACATAGGAATTTCTTTATATAAATTTGCAGAATCTGAGGTTGTTTTGTTAGATAATTTAGACCCATCTGCTAACTTGACTCAAAATGAACAAACCCCGAATCTTTCGCCCTTGACGCCGCAAGCCGGCGGTGGGTCCGGTGTGTCGAGTTTGAGTTATATGAGGTCTAGTGTGAGCAATGCAGTTACTGTTAGTTTAAATCCTAGTAATATTGATATTAGTACTAATAATAGGGTTTATGTGAATGATGTGGATTTTACAATGCCGCCCCCTCCCCCGCCCCCGTTTGAATCCGGGTCTACGTGGGATTATTTTGGTCCAAATGATGAAAATGAGAGTTTTAGATTTGTGGGTCATGATGGGTTTCATGTGAATTTTGATAATATGAGCGTGCGTAAAGATTTTGATGTTAAAGATAGTGGTGTGGATGGGGGAGTTGTGGGGCGTGATGAGTCTGCGAAAACTGATGGAAATGGGTCGGATGGTGTTGCTTCAAAAACGGTGGAATTGGATAATGGAAGTGATTCTGTTGGTGGTGGTGTTTTGGTTTGTAGAAATTCTCAAGCGGAATCGAATAAAGATAGTTGTTTGACTGAGGGAGAAAGAGAGGATCCTTCTGAGTTTATTACACATAGGGCTAAGGATTTTCTTTCTAGCATCAAAGACATTGAGAGTCGGTTCTTTCGAGCATCTGAATGTGGGAAAGAAGTTTCGAGAATGTTGGAGGCAGATAAAATCTGGGTTGGCTATTCTGAGGCTAAAGGTATGTTATACGGCCTCGTTACCATTTTAATTTCATCTTTGTTTTGTTTGTTTTTTTTTCTTGAAGTTCATATGTTTTTAAGTTTTAGTTGTCTACTGTAGGGAGCTCGACCGCATCAAGTTTGTTGTGTGTTAATTGTTGTAGAGGAAAAACAGCTCTGGTTTCACATGGTAAGTATTGTAGCTGTTGTCACTGTTTGTGTAATATCCTTGTTAGGATGGACTGATTTGTAGAGGACTTGGGAAGTATTTGTGCAAGCCCGAAAAGTATATTTTGTAGTGTTGAAATAAAATATAAAATGTCAATACGTATCAAGCAGTCATTCTCATGCAATACCATATGAAAATAGAGCCTTTGGAGTTTGACTCATAGAACTTGATTAAATAAGTGCTTCGATTAGATATGCCTTTAATATTGACCTAAGATGTATCTGCGGTGCCCTACCATACCGGTTCTATTTCTCTGATCTTTACAAAAGGTTTTGTTGTAATCTGATGGAATCTATGCTGGTGTCATAATTCGTTTTTATTTGTTAATGCAATTATCTTGGTTTCATTTATTAATGTTTAGTTCAAATTTTATGTTTTCAATTATAGAACCTCAACATGTGACAAAAGTTATTACATGGAAGCGGTCAACATCCTCACATTCATCATCTTCACGAAACCCTTTAGCTTCAACATCGAAAGATGATAATGATGATAGTGGAAGCGATTTTATAGAAGAATTTTGCATGATTGCTGGAAGCCATTCTTCGACTCTTGATAGACTTTATGCATGGGAAAGGAAGCTCTATGATGAAGTGAAGGTTGTCCTCTAAAGTCATTTCTTATTTACATTTTTTTTGTTTTAGCATATGGTACAATCTTGACAGCTGAAATCTGTAAGTATAGCTATCTGAATTAGATGCGCTTAAATTCTTAAGAAACACGTAGCAGTAAAACAATATGGGTCAAAACAGGTATTTTTTTTGTTTGGGTCAAAATGGGTGAAGTTGGGTTGGGTTGACATACCAACACTTTTTGTTCAATTCTTCTACATGTTCATTGTAAATAATACTGACCTTCTATATGAGGTCTCATGCATTTTACATGTTTCAACCTATTTTTATCTGTTCTGCCCCTTTGCCCTTTTCCGTTTTAGTCTAGTCTTATAGCTTTACCCATGTGACATGTTGTATATACAACATAACATGATTCAACTCATTTTTTGGCAAATGCGTTGAAATCGACTGCTCCAAAAACACCTGATTCACCAACGCATATTTTCTCTAGAACATAAGGGTGTTTAGTTTCCAGAACTCTATGAGATCAAGCGTCTTTAGAGACATCAGATTATTGCATGTTTGAAACTTTGAATATTTCAAACTTTAGCAACTGGTGCCACTTTGGCATTTTTTTTAGGGTAAAAGGGTTTACCACAAATCTTATTCAAGAAGATCTGAGCATGCTGGAACCAGATCAGATCAATCTGTAATATAGAAAATCATAAATTATGGAACCAAAAACCGAACCAGTCTAAACTAGTTCTGCCCCAAACTTCACCATGAACCGAATACATGCTTAAGTTTGTTATTAAGTTTAAAAGTACAAGCGTAAGAAAGTGTTGTTTCAACTTTCAAAAAGAAAGGTATGTTTCTGTCTTTCTATACGACCAGGACTTGCCAAAAACCAATCTGTTGATAAATCTTAAACCTGAAAATTAAACGAAAAAACAGGTTTCAAATAAAAAAAGATCTTGAACTGAGAGCGAAGCTGAACTTAGCTGGTTATTTCTGGTCTTAGTTTGGTTCTTAGGGTTTGTTCGTCCAGTTTTGCACTCATTGTGTGGCTTTAAATTCACTTTATAATCAAGTATTTTGATGGACTTTTTTTGGTGATTCTGCAGGCCAGTGAATCTATTAGGAAAGAATATGACAGAAAGTGTGACACGCTGAGACACCAATTTGCGAAGGATCAAAAAACGCATGTGATTGATAAAACACGAGCTCTAGTGAAAGATCTTCATTCAAGAATCATAGTTGCCCTGCACACTGTTGATTCCATATCTAAACGGATTGAAAAAATGAGAGACGAAGAGTTACAACCACAACTCCTAGAACTCATTCAAGGGTAAGAATCTTATTGCCTTGCTACTTCATTGTCATTGATATGTTACTTTTTCTTATCTGAATTGATCTGCATTCGAAACTGATTAGATAATCCATTTCGTACTTGCTGCAAAAAAAGTCATTATTTTTTTATAAGTTTTTATAGAATTACTTGATTACCCAACGTAGTCTGGATTCTGAAAAACCTCCATTTTTAGTTATGTATATTATCATGATTATGTTGTTTTAAATTTTTAAAATGATCAAGGTTGGGGAACTCGCAAGTCGCAACGTGGACTTGGCTCGGCCTGGGTCTGAGTTAAGAGTACTCGTTCACTCAGGGAGCAATCCTATTGGATCTTTTTATATAATGATATCCGGAGTTAATATGTAATAAAAAATAAAAAAATAGACTAGGAACTTCAAACTTAGACATAACAACTCATACTAATGTACCGAGATTTTTCTTCCACGGTTGTCTATCCCTAAACACAAATCCATCTCAAACTAAAAATTCTATCACATTTCTACAGTATCACCACCATAAAAGGGTTGTATTTTTTAATTTCATAAAGAACAAGAAAGTTGACTGACATAACCCTATTTGACCTGAGTTGACCAACTATCCTGTGTTTAACCCGTGGACCGAGGTTATACTCCGAGTTGTGCTTATTTGCCTTGGGTGGCTTTTGAGTAGCAACGACTCGCCGAGTAAGCGGCCGAGTTAATTGATTTTTACAACCATGTAAATATTAAAATTTGTTAGATTTTCAAGCATCTTACTTTTTAACTATTGCCATAACGAACTCATCATTGAAGCACTTTTTGTACATTCTGTTATAGTTGAATTCTTGATTTTTGATTATGCAACATTGCAAATTCTTGTGCAGCCTAAACAGGATGTGGAAAGCTATGCTCGAGTGCCATCACGCACAGTATATAACTATCTCATTAGCTTACCATATAAAGAAACAGAAAAATGGAACTCGTCAAGAAGAAAGAAACAAGCAGATAATGGATGAACTTCAAAACGAGATTGAATGCTTTGGTTTAAGCTTTGCAGACATGGTAAACAGTCAAACTTCATATGTTGAATCAATCAACAGTTGGCTCCAAAACTGCATCATACAACCTAAAGAACGTCTGAGAAAGCGACCCTGGTCTCCTCGAAGGTCTGTGGGTCCACCTATATTTGTAATATGTCGTGATTGGTCAGCTGGAATCCAAAGTCTCCCTTCTCAAGAACTAAATGATGCCATTAAAGCGTTTTTAGCTCATCTCCATCAGCATTCAGCTCAAGATGTTGACCAAAAAGAGACCTCTTTGACTGGAGAGGAGGATAAAGGTGAAGAAGAAAGGAAGAATGATGATGAGACGCCTTTGAACTTGCGGTCAATGCATTCGAGTTTGACTAAAGTTCTTGATGGGTTAACCAAGTTTTCCGAGGCTTCATTGAAGATGTATGAAGATATTAAGCAGAAAAGTGAGGCTGCTCAAAGTATGTATTCAAATTACAGGCCACCACCAAGAGCTTTCAGCATATGAAGTTTTCTGTTTTGAGAAAATTAGCAAGTGGATTTTTGAACTGTGAAAATTAGCATGTAGTCTTTTGTCATGTGAAGGAATAGGCAACTTGATTAATCGAATGTTTAGTATGCAATCACGTGTTACATCGGTTGCAAGGTAGATTTGTAAGATGCAAGTTTCAGAATGACCTTTTGCCGTGATTTTAAGTTCATTTGAGTATTACTCTACATCGTAGACTCGTGTGGTATTTTGGTATTTAAGTCCATGATAGTATTCTGGATTAGATCCCTTTAGTAGAATTTCAATTTAAGGGGTCAAGTTAGAATGTTTTCAAACCTTGAATAAAACCAAAAAGTCATGATTCGAATATGATTATTAAAAGATTCATCTTAATCCTATTATTTTAGTGGCGGGGACATGTAATATTAACACAGAAGTTATCTCAATCCATATTATAGAGTTCTAAATGTATCCGTATGTAATAGTCTTGGAATATTAGTGGAGTTTGAATAATGAGTTATTGGGTTCGGTATTCTCATATATTTTGGAAGTCTCAGATGTCAGAAGACTTAAGTATGCAATTTAATATCTATAGTTAAATAAGGGAAATGATTAATCATCTTAATTAATTAGCTTAAAAATTTTTCTAATTTATTGGACGATGACTTGTAAAAATTAAAAGAAGTTTAGGAAAAAAATTAAGTGAAATTCACTTGTCACATATTTAAAAGGATTTTTAAAAGGTTTTAAAAGAATTTTTAAGTTAATGTTTAGAAGAATCAATCATTTTCTGTTAAATAATTCCCAAATAGCAAAAACACAAATTTGTGATCTTCAAGAATTGCCACATTTGTATGTTATGTAGATGGCAATATCAATTCCCAAATAATAAAGCTATCATATATCATAATTATATTTTAATGAGATTTGATATTACAATGCTTTGTCAAATTCATACCACATTTCTGATAGTTTGTATCCATACTTTTTTTTTTTACTGGCAGAAATATATATAGGATTTTGTTAATGAAAACCTTTAGGTTGTCAGTAAAAATTAATTGGGTGCATGAAATTTTGTACCTTACTGTTAGAAAAATCAGAAGGCAATCTTTAATATATAATGTATAAGTTATTAAGTATGTAATAAGTTGTTAGTGACAGTCTTTAGGGTTGTCATTATCATTTTCTATATATATATATATATAAACAACTAGCAAAATCACTAGTAGTCCAAGGATTCAAATTTACAATACATGTACAAAATTTAGACACCTAAAAAGTCCAGATCAGACTGTGAGAACACCAAAAGAGATGAAAAAAACCTGAAAAACAGCCCAGGAAAAAATCCCCGGGGCCAAGCATCAGTTTTCACCGTAGCTCGTTTTTTATGGTGTTCTCGAATTGATCCGGACCAAAAAGAAACACCATACTTGATTGATAAACATATTATTTGATCCTACTGTTATTTCTTTATGACTTTATTGGATTTGATCCTTCTTAAAGTGAGTTTAATCTTTGAAGACTCACCCGTCAATTTGATCTTTTACCGGATAGAGATTCTCTAAAGTTCAAGTAACTTTATAGGTAAAAGTATGAGAATCTTGACCCTTGGATTAAATTCAAGGGTTAAGATCCAAAGATGACCCTTGGATAGAGATTTTCTAAAGTTTAAGTAACTTTATAGGTAAAAGTATGAGAATCTTAACCATTGCTTTTAATCCAATGGTTAAAATCACATAACTTTACCTATAAAGTTCATTTGAACTTTAGAGGATCTCAATCCTTTTTTACCGGTTTTGTAATAGGGAAAGTGTTATATGATGTTAACATTATATGTAATCCACTCATACCAATTTCCACACATGTTAAATAGCCCCCATAAATTTTAAGATTTATGAGGAGAACATTATATATAACTATTATATAACTAAATGATGTTAACATTATATAAGTTATCCCCCAACTTTGTAATAAATGTATCTTGCGTTCAGTTTCTGCAGTTACGTTTGGGGGACTCATTCTCTCATTCATGTTCATTGTTGGCATTATTGTCATACTTGAAACCTTTATTGAAGCGTTAAGAGGTAGCAGTGTTTAGAATGGCATTGGGTCAAAATAGTACGTGTTGACTTGGGTTGAGACGATTTGGTGCGAGTCATACTATTTTCATTGTAATCTAAATTTCTTTCACAAGATGGTGAGGTTTTATTCATCAAAATTCACTTTTGGAGAAATCTTTTTGTTTTGTACTGATGGAAACGGGTCAGGCTTGGTTTAGCTTTATTTTTTGTTTTGACCCATATTTGCTAGTATAAAAGAACCCAAACAAACTCATTCATAATTGAAGGATTAAATTAGCACCCCATCTAGAAGGCTCATCAAAATTTGTGTTGCAAGTTTTGCAGCTGATTGAGGATATTGCAAGGACTCTACTCTGGTGAGGTTTCTTTACTTTGTGAAGATATTTGTGAAGTGATCTATGAGTAATCCTTATTTTTTTCACGGTTCCCGTACGCCCGGCCGCGGCAAGATATTGGGGGTCGGAAATGGGTCAAAACAGGGGACTTATTAATCAAATTGGAGGTTCTTTGGCTATGTGCCAATACAATTGTAAATTGTAATAACTTATTCCAATAGGAATACAGAAATTCAACGTTAGAGGACAGTTTTAATGATGAATGAATATTTACCATAAACTAGGTGTTTTTAAATTTTTCTGAAAATGTACAAGTACAGAAAAATATCGAAAACAAATAATTAAACGACACGAAAGTAGTGACTTACGAAGTCGATTGCATTCATCAGGCATGGGTATATATACGTTTAAACTCTGCTTTAGTTATATCATAGGGACGACGCTCAACAAAGATTTTTACGGGAGGTGATGCACGTGGAGAGCACAAGAGACTTCTCAAAGTCATCATCTCTTCATCTCTTCTCAAAGATTTTTACGTTAGCGTTTTCAGCACGGGTGACTTGGTTAACATAAGCTTCACAAAATCCATTTCCTGCTTCAAGTAAATAAAATGTTCAAGCTCAATTACTTCCAGATGCTCCATCCAAATATTCGAATAATCTTGCAAATCAATGGACTCTATCTCGTCTTTGTCAAGATCCGGATCATCTCTATTTATCTATATCATTTGTCAGTAGGAATATATATATATATATACCTTGAGCCTAAGTTTCTCCAAATTTGGAGAGCTTTTGATAACAAGAGCCACAAATGGTAACGCATCAAATAACTCAAAGAAACGTATATCTACAAAACAGAAGGATTTGAGGTTGACTAAAGCGGTAGGAACCTCTTTCGGAACTCACACGAAATGCAGAAGCCTGTTTCTAGAGATGAATACATCGTCCAAGTATAGGGTTGTAAGACTACCAAATCCTTTGAACGTTCGCAGATGACACCCCGCGAGAGAAAGGTGTGTTAACTGATTCATCGAAAAGAAAGAATGGGGTAGTAGCGTATACCAAGTCGAATAACCTAAGCAAAGCGTAAGTTTCTTGAGGGTATTGATTCTTGACAAATGAAGGATTATTTGGTCAAGTTCAGCACAGTTTTTGTCAATTTCTATGGAAATTGAAAACACCTCAATTGGACTTTGGTGGAGTAACAAAACTTGGTATATAGCATTGAAAAATGTTTGCTTCAAAGTGGACAGCTCATAATTATCATCATGGGTGGATACTTCAAATTGAGACGCATTGAAGGCAAGTCGAGGAATGTTGGTCCAATTGTACCTCCAATTCTTGGAGAGGATACTCCTCCTCACCGCGTCTTGAATCGGTACAAGACATAGGATGTTTGCGATTATGGGCTCGGGAAGGGCATTAATTCTATCTGAATTCAAAGAACGTTGAGCTTTCATATCTTTTCTTTCTATATAACTAAAATAGGATAGCTAAGTTTCTATGTGACGATTCTTTTATGTTGACAACTAAGCTTTTTTCCTATGTATAATATTGTGGTTAAAAGTCTATCTTTATAATAGCCTTATTTTTAATCTTTGCTTTCTAATTTAATTTAATATCTTTATATATTAAATATTAAATAAATTTGTTCAACAATAATTCTTTCTATAAAATATTACTTAGATTTGATTTGTCTTTAATACTATCTTATCTTCTCATCTTCAATTAAATCTTTTTTAATGTTTTAATTATTTATGTATTATATAACTTTTATGATAAATAAATGGAGTATATCTTGTTACTTACAATCCAATACTTATAAATATAAATAAATATTCTCTATTATTATTATTCATACTAGAAAATCTCTATAAATAATCTTCTCATATTTATGTATTTATGATATATAATTGTTTTTTTTTTCTCACTAAATGGAAGTTCGATCTACAAAGAAATAATTAAAAGTCACATCCAAATTTTTTTTCACAACATAAATTTTGTAAAAAAACGGTAATCGCATCCAAATTTTGTAAAAAAACGGTAATCGCATTCATTTTTTTAAAGCTATAGTTGTACAAAACATAAATAGGTCACCTTAACTAATAATATTATCAAAATAAATTGTATCCATGTATTTTTTTTCTATGTGACATTTTTAGTTTTTTGCCCCATTGAATTTTCATATTTAAGTTGTCATGTATGATCTTAATCATTAATTTTAAACCTAATCATCAATCATAATATTAATCATTGATATTTATTTTTCTATTTTGTATACATTATACTACATTTTTTTTTATTATTTCAATGATAATTAGTTTTTTATCAAATAATATCGTTTGTTATATTATATTTATTTTTGAATATTATATTTAATAATTATATATCATAAGAAAGATTTTTATGATTTATAAATATTTATGTTTTGTAGTCATGCTTTTAAATATTTGACGTATATCATATATTTATAAATTATAATTTTATTGTTTGTATCACAGTTTTTTACTTGATCATAAATTATGAATAATAATGTAACTATCAGTTATTGTAATTTTTATTTTTATTCTATTATTCCGCACAATGTGCGGGTTTAATCTAGTTTAAAATATGCTGCATGCAAAAACCAATTCAACATATATATATATATATAGGAGAGAGATCAAATAAGAAGGTGTCTTAAGGAGAGAAGGGGGAGAAGGTCTTATGAACCAATCAGAACTCGACATGTGGATTTAAAAAAAAAAGAACGGGGTGGCATTTTTGTAAATAAATCAAACTTTTGTCAGCCTGGTTTTGGGTCAGCTTGGGTCTGGGTCAGCTTGAGTTATGATCAGCTTGGTTGGTCAGCTTGGTCAGCTTGGTTGGGTCAGATTGGTTAGCCTGGGTTATGGGTCAGCTTGGTCAGTCTGGAATCTGAGTCAGCTTGGGATCTACATTTGTGTAGATTATGTGTAGTTTTGTGTCAAGCTGACCTAACCCACGCTAACCAAGCTGACCCAACCTGACCCAGACCCCAAGCTAACCCAACCCAACCCCAAGCTGACCCAAGCTGACCCCAAGCTGACCCAAAACTTATAATCTACATTTGTGTAGATTGTGTCAAGCTGACCCAACCCAAGCTAACCAAGCTCACCCAACCTGACCCAACCTGACCCAGACCCCAAGCTGACCCAGCCCAACCCCAAGCTGACCCAACCTGACCCCAAGCTGACCCAAAACCCATAATCTACATCTGTGTAGATGTAACACCCCAAAAATTTTAAGGTAAAAGAAATTAACCCTTTTTTGTAGTTTTGACATTAAATTAATTTCCTAGTATTTTATTTTTGATTATGGGGTTAATTTAGTTGGAACTTTAGCGGATAACGGGTATTAATACCCACAAATTTCAGTTGGGTCGTGGCAAGCCAGGGAGGTGCCAGCCAACTTCTTTTTCCCTTGACTCACACTTCCACTTTGTTCTTCAACAATTCCTTCATGCAATTCTTCTACTTCATTTCAAATATTAAGGCAATTCTCTCTTTAATTCAAGAATAAGAATACCCATATTAATCATCACCATCAAATAATCTTCAACTAAGAATTCAAAAGCTAGGGTTTATGGATTTGGTGGTGGTGGCCGAAAATTGAGAGAAGAAGGGGAAGAAATTGTGGCTTGAAAACCCTAATCTATTATCTTCCATTGATGGAGATATTGATTTCCCTTAATTTAGTTTCCTTCTCTCTTTTGAATTTAGGGTTCATGAATGAACCAATTTGGGGGTTTTACTAGAAATTGAATTATGGTTAATTTTTCCCAATTCCTTAGTTAACCTAGTTGTCATTGAGTTATTTGATGTGTTTGATTATGAAATTGATAAGTCCTATGTGATAATTTGAGTTTGTGAGAAAAGATGAAATTTTGCTAGTTATTGGAATATGGATGAAAATGGTAGGATGAACTACCTAATGTTGTTGTTAAAGATGAAAGTGACTCAATGACAAATGGGTTGGGTTTAGAAAAAGGCTAGTGGTTGAGAATGGTTAGCTTGAGCTAGTCAAGTTGTGAATGTAAACTTATGCATTTTATGATATGATCATAGGTTGAGCTTGTTGAGCATTATCATTTTAGCATTGTTTTCCAAGTTGTGGAGGAGGTGAGTATATTTGCATACCTTTATGTTTATGTTGGATCAATTGACCACATCATGTTGAAGCCTTTTGTCCATGGTGGTTTTGACGATTTCATGTTGAAGTTTATTTGTCCATGTGTGGTAATTGATGCTGCATTAGCCCGTGTGGGGGCATAGTATTGATTGAGGCCTAAGAACCTCGGGGGCCTAAGAACCCCGATAGTTGATCTACTGAGGCCTAAGAATCTCCGGTGGCCTAAGAACCCCGATAGATGATCATGATTATGTTGTTTAGCTTATATGGATCCATATATGTGTTGTTAGTATACAAGGTGCATATGTAAATGTGACATGACGATGCCATAGGTTATATGTAAAAGTCCTTGTACTTTGCTCTCCTTCGTATTCGTAAATGTATGCAAGTATATTCACTAAGCCTTTGCTTATATTTTTAGTTGTTTACCCTTTTATAGGTAGTTCCGGAAGAAGGAACTAGTGTGGTTGATTTGAAAGATTTGATAGAGCTTGAAGTGGTACTTTGCAATATTTGAAGGTATTAGGTCATTCATGGATGAATGGCTAGTTTTGGCTTTTAGAGGCTTAGAAGTCCCTCTCCCTTTGGCTCTTGATACATTCCGTTTTGGTGGTCTTGTTTTGGTCAAATTGTGTAAATGGGCAGGTGTAAGTTTCAGCAAATGGTGAAGTTGTATTTGGACAAAAATAGCGTCAAATGGGTAATTGACCCATTCTTTGTGTTCAAGGGTTTTGAAACTAGGCTAAATTGTAATTATGTATACAACGTGTTTGTAATGTTGTTGGTAATCTTTGGAAAGTGTTTGGTAAAGTTCGTTTTGAAATTTGAAGGTCACAAGTTCGATTTAGTGTCAAAAATGTGTTAGGGTTGCTGATGTGCTGCCCACTGCGGCGCAGTGGGGGTGATTTTACCCACTGCGGCGCAGTGGTTTTCCTCGACCAAAATCGATGTTCTTCCCACTGCGGCGCAGTGGGGCTTTGTCCCTTTCTTTGCCGAGGATATCCACGGCGGCGCAGTGGGGAGTCCTCGACCCACTGCGCCGCAGTGGGGTATAAAAAAAAAAATCTTATGTTTTCGGTTTATCGAGTCTAGTCCTTTCAGTAGATTGTGTCAAGCTGACCCAACCTGACCCAGACCCCAAGCTGACCCAACCCAACCCCAAGCTGACCCCAAGCTGACCCAACCCCAAGCTAACCCAACTTGACGCCAAGCTGACCCAATCAGACCGTGACCCAAATCTGACCAAACTGATCATGCTGACCAACCAAGCTGATCAGAACCCAAGCTGACCCAGACCAAGCTGACCACCCAACCTGACCCAGAACCCAAGCTGACCTACCAAGCTGACCCAGACCCAAGCTGACCCAAAACCAGGCTGACAAAAGTTTGATTTATTTACAAAAATGCCACCGCACATTTTTTTTTCATTTTGACACATGTCGCGTTCTAATTGGCCTATAGGACCTTCTCTCCCGTCTCTCCTTAAGACACTTTCTTTCAGGATCTCTACCATATATATATATATATAGGTTAAGAGTAAAATAAAACAAGTATTAAAGTAAAACAAATAAAACAATCCATTTTCCTTAACTAAAACTTATTGTGCATCAGTTTATAATTGTATTTTATGAATTTCCGTGCATCAGTTTTTTCATAATCCAATGGTCAAAATATATTCTTATTTGTTTTACTTTAATACTTGTTTTCCAATAACCAACCCCTCTCTCGCTCTATATATATATATATATAAATGACATAAGATGAAAGTAAATATAAAATTGTCTAGTATGGCAATTTGGATATAAAACCTCATACATATGATATATTTTTTTAATATTATTTAATATAGGTATACATATGTTATGAATACAGAAAAGTTAACCATATGCGAATGATGAATTCAATCATCAGTTGGGTAATATCTCATTCTGATATTATAAATTCATTATCAGATTGTTCCTTAAATTTTTTTAATGCAACAAAGGAATAAAAAATATATATGGGAAAATATAATGCTCACAAACTTTCTTCATTAATTTTGAAACGTGATTGAATAAATAAACAACCCGCTCTGAATATAAGGACAACATGAAGAGTTATATGATATCAACAGCAGGTAAGTTAACCCCATATATATATATATATTTAATCAAACATTCATATGATTAAAGTTTTTCATCAAGAACTAATTATATCACAATTATTGCCATGTTTATACAAGGTGAGTAAAAAAATTTACCTTTATAAATCGACGAATACTTAAATTAAAGAGTATGTGTTTAAAAAAAGAATGAAAATCACTAAAGACTATACATCTATTTAAAGATAGAAACTATATCATAAATAATTAGTTGGTTTAATGGATATGTTCATAGTGTGTGCTTGTTTTTTTCTCGCATGTCGCAAGTTCGAGCCTCTTGCTTTATATATTTTCCATTATTTAAGCTACTTTATTAATTAACTAATAATTAATGGTGACATGTAAACATAACATCATGTACATGTAGCATATGACTCCTAACAAAAACGACAAGAAAGTGACACGTCAGCAAAATGCTTATGTGGCAAGGAAAGATATATGACACATGAGCACTGAAATATAGAGAATTATATATATATAAAGATAAAGATACTAGGTTTTTGGCCCGTGCGTTGCACGACCTAAGTTAAATTTCTAACAAATAAAAGCTTAACATAAAAGAAAACTTCAAGAGAAGAACAGACATAAATTTTTGTGAAGTTTTCACATCCTTAAACGTATAAACTACGACAATCCCGGATACTGTTATTACATTTATTATTAAAAACAGTTATATCTGCACACCATGTGGTTACAATAGTATTTTCATTCTCAAGTACGACACACATTATCATGCATATATATAAGAAAATGTATCATGTATTATCAATTATTGATGTTAAAAAATATGAATCGTAAGGAAAATGTATCATTGGATGATATTTTCCTTAATGTTAATGAAAGTTAAAATATTTAAAGAAAAATAAAAATATATATTTTTAGAATAGAATCTCAGCTAAAAGTAAATATTATTGTTATGGACTTATAAGAAGAACATATCTTATCATCATATGTATGTAAGAAGATATCTTTTAATATACTAAAAAAGACAGTTGTTTTAATAATTTATTAACTAATCACAGCTCTCGATTTCCTCCGGTTGATAAGTTTGACCATCTCACTCTTTATATAGTAAAGTTGTTTTGAAGGTCACACATTCTATGCATTTACATACTCTGTAATAACTTTTTTTAGATAAACAATCTTTTATTATATAAAATGAAATAACTTGAATAAGACGGTAATAAAGACAACCACTACAGAAAGAAAAATAAAAAGAGCATCAATAACTATAACCTTTATTATCAACACATAATAACATGTTTTGCTAAAAAATGTTGAAATGGAAGAGGCGATATGTAATCAGGGATTCCAGGTGCGCTCTATATATGTGGACCTGGTTAAGAAAACATATTCATTGAATTTGTTCACTCATTATTAAAAAATTGATGATACTTATTAAATTAATGAAGTTTTTATAAACAACTCATGTTGATACACGTGGATTAAAGATAGTTATAAGAAGAGAATATAATCACTTATTCATTATAAACTTAGTAATAAAAGTATAGTATGTGACCGTATTAAGGAAATCTTTTAAAATTTTTTGATCATTTAATTAATTAAAAAAAACCTAATAATTATTATTTAGATATATTATTATAGGTGTGAGTCATTTTGAGAACTCTTAAAAAAAAGAACTCAAGAACTATTCTGGACCACACATTCTTTTCTTTTTTTTCTCTCTTCAGTTAAATAATAAAATTCACCAAAATCATTCAAAATGTTCTAACTCACAAACCATAAATCGTTAGACGAAACAAAAAGCATGGGTAGTCTTAAAATTTCGTCCTCTTTCATTAGAGATCCAATTCGATATACTTTTGACAACTTTTTAATTTTCGTTTTTCTTTTTGGTAGTTACACATAACTTACACATGTGTAGGTTGAACAAAAATTATGATTCGGAACGGGCTTCGCCCTTAAGGATATTCATAAACCAAAGCTAGTGGGGGTGATAGGTCATAGAGGGTGATAGGTCATAGAGGGTGAGAGGTCATAAGGTGATAGGTCATAGAGGGTGATAGGTCATAGGGGGTGACCAGTGAGGGGTGATCAACCTAACGGGCTCCGCCCTTAGCCGCTATTCCTCCGCCATGGACTGACGGGGGCTCCGCCCTTGACCTTCATTTGTTGTGTACATATGTTCATTTACTAATTTACATGTGAAAACAATGATCTTACACATGTGTAGGATGAACCTACACATGTATAGGATGAACGCGATGGGAAAAAAAAAGAAAATTAAAAAGTCGTCAACATTATATCGAATTGGATCTCTAATGAAAGAGGACGAAATTTTAAGACTACCCATGCTTTTTGTTTCGTCTAACGATTTACGGTTTGTGTGATAAAACATTTTAAATAATTTGGGTGAATTTTCTTATTTAATGGAAGAGGGAGAAAATATAAGAAAATGAGTGGTCCAGAATTGTTCTCGCGTTCTTTTTTATTTGTGAATTCTCAAATAACCCTTCCTCTATTATTATATTAGTATTTGTATTAGTATTTGTAGAAAAAATCTCATTAGTTATACACTTTTTTGTATTAAAAGCACGATTTACAACAAATGGTTACTTGAATACTAAATCCAAATCAATATGAACTCCATTCAAGATTCATTCTATCTTTCAATAGAAAAAAATTACAAAAAATTTTCTCCCTTTTTATATATTAGTTTTGCGTATGAATGTTTGAAGTTACAATTGTCACTCAAATTAACATCCTAATTGTTATCAATAAATATGAAAACAATTATAATTGTTATCTAATTAGTAATTATTATAGGACAGATGATTGAAAATAAACTTATTTGTGTTGTGGGCCTGCATCATGATCAAATACATATACTTGAATGTCAAGTATGATCACAAGTATGTATATACTTTAATTTTTAATTATCTTTTAAATTAATATCAAATTATGAGTACAATTGGTTTTAAAAGTTTTATAATAGAGGAATTATTGTAGTATATGTCTTGTGAAATGACTACGACAAACAATTCCATCAGTATGTCTCAGCAAATAATGACAGTGACGAACTTTTGATTATTGTACTACAACTTGCAAAGTATAACACTTGGAGTCGTGTATTTTTAAAATTATAAGCTTTTATTACTTACATGTATGAAGATATAATAATGATAATATCGTAAATCTCGTGTCTAGTGTTGAATACGGGTCTAAAATCTAGTATAATTACATGGTATTACCACCAATTTAATTCAAAATAACAATTCAATTACTTACATGCTCTACATCAAATGAATAGGTATAACCTAGCTAATAGATATTAATATATGTAATGTAATGAGATTGTATGGAAAATTAGAAGTTACATAAAATAATACTTATTAGCTAAATATAGTAATAAAATTAAATAAGTAAACTTGAAAGTTGAGAGAATAAAAAAAATACTTACATAAAAACAACTATAACTATTGTAAAAGAAAAAACTTAACATAAAACACTTTGATAGTCTAATGGTTCGGCATTTAATATTCCTTTTGTAACACGTCGCCGGTTCGAGACCATTTTGGTTGTTCGCTCTTGAACTTTTAGTATTTTTAATTCATAAGCCATATATGTATACGTGGCCAATGTGGTGTTCGCTTACGTGTCGATATCTAAAGACAATCAACGTGGAAACGCCACGTAGGAAAAAGATGATGTGGCGATACCAGAAATATGCCACTTCATCACTTTGAGATAGAGAATTATATATATATATATATATAGATATGGTGTTATCTTTTCCATATATGTCTCATAATATCTTTTCCATATTTGTCTCATAATATCTTTTATGTTATTGGCTAAATAGTTGTCTTGCTAGTTAAGTTTGCTAGCAATATCTTCTGTATTTATACCATAGAGCCGATCTCTTTTTGTAACCCATATACCTAGTTTCAATACAATAAAAGAACAGAGCACTTTAAATTTATAAAAAAACTAATTATATAAAAGAAACAAAACATATCTTGCTCTTAATTGCTTCTGTATACAGGAAAATCTCTTATATAAATAAAATAAAATTCTAATAACATCATGATTTTTTAAATAATGCTTAGTTGTCATTATTACATTTATTTCTATCAATTATATCTTTTTTATTTTTTTCATTTATGACATCATTCTATAAAAAGTTTAAATTATTTTTTAATAGATTTATGATATATTTCATTTTTAGCTTAAGTCCAATGTAAATTAAAATGTAATTATCTAATTTTTTTTAAACGACTATATTTCAATATTTAAATATAATATCACCATCTATTTTCGTCTTAATATTATCAATCAGCCCGTCTATATTAAATAATAAAACAATTGTTATAAAATCATCATTTAAAAAAAAATTAAAATAGCTTAATTGTCATCTCTAAATTCTTTTTAAAGTCAAGTTTTTTTGTATAATTTTCTTATGATATTATAAGCACTTTCCTTCTTTTAAGTTTTTATAATTTTTATTTTTGTTATTTATGATGCTCTTTTCTATAAAAAAAAAAGTTTTTATTTCCTTTGAAAACTCTAATATTTTATACATGGTCTTTTAAATTTTCATCATATAAATTGTTTTATCATAATAGATTTTTAAATTATCTACATATTATGCAGGTTAATAAGCTAAATATACATTCAAAATATAAGATATATTATTTCGAGATTATGAATATGGTTGAACTATCTCATAGTTCTTAAATATCGACATAACTTAATATTACAAAAGCTTTATTTATAAGCCCGGGTTGAACCCGGGTTAATTGGCTAGTAGAATAAAATAAGTTTATTGTTTTGTGCGAACAAATGATAGAACCAAAAAGGGTTTTTTGTTTTTGTATTTATTTTTCTTTTCGGCCGACCCAAAATCTATACTCCCTTATAAAACAAACTAGTTTTAAGTCATTAAGAACCTGATAAGTCTAAAATGTCCCTCACCTTAATACATCTTTCTATACCCACCTCTACAATTGGACTAAACTACCCTCGAATCTAACTCATTCTTAAAACAAAATTCCGCCGCAACACGCGGGTATTATGCTCGTATTCTGAAAAGAAGGTGGTTTTTAATTAATTTTTAGGTTTAGGTTTGTTTATGACCTACTTGTAATAATTAAGGCCTCTACCAACCCAAAATGACCTTTTGGCTGTGATTTTTAGTTAATTCGAGCATTACTCTAGATCGTAGTCTCGTAGTGTGCTATTTTGGAATTCAAGTCCATGATAGTATTTTAGATCTCATGCAACATTTTTCTTTTTATTATTATTAAATGCAACATTTTTATTGGATAATGCAACACTTTCTAAAGTATTGCTTTTAAAGTGTCGCATTAGATAACTTGTCGTCTTTGGTAGTACACTACACAACATCCAAATGTGTAAAACATGTAAATTTTGTGTCAAGCTGTTCAGTGTACATAAAAATCACTGTCTTCTAATGTTGAAAACTCGATTCTAAATGAATATACCAATACGAATAAACTACGATATATCTTTTGCGTAATACGCAGATTAAACATATTAAGTTTTCGTTTTAACTAATAACACTCGAATTCAAAGTGAGACAAAACTAATGGGTCACCAACCCATTATTTTAACTTAGTCGATATCATACGAATATTTAATTGAATCAAATTAAACTAAATTTCTTTTTAGAAAAAAAAAGGTAAAAGATATATGAAATATCAAATTGAATTAATGGTTATAAATTACTACCTAACTAGATTTTAGGCTCGTGTTTAATACATGGAATTACGAAGTTATCAACATTAGATGTGCATTAATTATGGTTTAAGTTTACGTTACTATAGACTTTAGACTAGTATCCAACACTAGACACATGATTTATGATATTATCAATATTGGATTTTCATACATTAATTTAATTCATAAAAGCTTATAATTTTGAAGATATATACGGTTCTAAGTGTTATACTTTGCAAGTTGTGGTACAATTATCATAGGTTCGTCACTGTCATTATTATCTGAGACATATTGATGAATTGTTTGTCGTAGTCATTACACAAGCCACATGCTACAATAATTTATATATTATAGAAGTTTTCAAAACAAGTTGTACTCATAATGTAATATTTTTTAGAACGACATAACTCATAATATCATATTATTATCAAAGATAATTAAAAATTAAAATATAAACATACTTGTGATCCTATACTTGACATTCAAGTACATGTAGTTGATCATGATCCGGATCCATAACACGAATAAGTTTATTTTTAATCACCTGCCCTATGATAATTAGACTACAATTAGAGTTGTTTTTCATATTTTTTTGATAATAATTAGAACTCTTGATTTGAGTGATAATTGTTATTTTAAAAATTTAAATATAAATACATTTTGTAACCTTTTTTAAAAAATTTAAAAATCATCTCAAGTTGATGGCTAGAAATAAATATACATTAAGTATTCAAGACTAAAAAGTGTAAATTATTAATGGAAAACAAAAAAGTGTAATTAATGAGACTTTTTCATTTTTACATGTTTTTTTATATGTGTAATGAAAATTACTAAAAACTTCAAAAAACAGATGTAGCATAATTAATTTTAAAATCTTAATATATTTACATTAAATTTTATATATGTTTAGTTTTTATATTTACATGACAAAACGTACTATTAAAATATTAATATATATATATATATATATAGTAAAAAGATAAAATGAGAACCAAGAAAATGTCGAGAACCGTGAGAACTCATTTTCCATTAATATACTTAGGGATAATATGGTAATTTTATAAAATAACTATCTATACTCTATAAAAGGGATTGGATTTAAGTAATAAAAACCTGATATTCCTAATTTGCCCTTGATCTTAATTAATTTTTATATACCCATCCATACATTAAGACTAAATTACCCTTACAAAACAATCTGACACAAGTACACAACTTGAAACCCTTACTCATTCGTTGCCCCCCTCCTCTTTCAACCCCTAAAAAATTTTCACATCTCCGCTTCAATCCACCATGGTTGTCCAACGGATTTTAATACACCGTTCGCTGGAAGAGAAAGGGGGTGAGGAGAAAGTCATTTTAATTTAATCCAGTCGATTTCAAAATTTTCAATCCACTCAATTTCAATCAACCGATGTTGATGGCGTTGCCACCCAACGGAATTCAACCGGAATTCAACATGTTTATTTCAATCTGCAATGGGTTTCTATTATTTGCAATCATCATCCGCAATTGGTAAATATTTGTGATTGATATTTTTTTTCTTAACTTTGATTTATGTATTTTCTTAGAACATTTTCTAACAATCTTCATCATAATTATTATCTTTATCCATCCATTGTTATTTTTACATGGATATAGTAACGTTTTAATATTTGATGGCTCAACTCTTTTGTCCTTACAAGTCATTTATTATTGATTATTGATATATATTGTAAATATTTATGTAAGCTCGGTTAATGTGCAAGTAAATCTTCGAATTCTTATGGAGATTTAGATGAGGTCGAATAGGGTAATTTTTCCTTCCCAAGTTCATATGAGTAGGGTTTTAAATGTTTCAGTTGAGTAATATTTTTAATGGGAGGTTATAAGTTTTTGATTTATTTTCATTTTAGCAATCTTATATTCGAGTTGATTCAATGGATGTAACTTCAACTATCCGTTGGTATCATTGTTAATTTTTTTATTTTTTTAGCAATACTATATTCGCTTCACGACACTTTTCGTTTAGCTATCATGTGGTCTGCCATGTTATACTTTTATTTGTAACTGATCATCTTGCTAACTTTGTGATCATTTCGTTGTTTGTTAAGAAAGAAAAAACATGATTAGATTTGTTTCATGGATTTGATTGTCGTCTTAAATCAAGATTTTGTGTGTAAATTTGCGACGTTACAGGGATTGATTATGCCAGCATTTCTATAATGTTTGATACAACCTCAAGTAAAGCTAAAACAACGCCTGTTCAATGACCTGCTTATGGAGGAGGTAAGAACTTAACTAAGAATCCACCATACACATTGTATAGTCGCTTTCATGTAGAGTTATCACATAGTATTAATAAACAAAAGTAACTACATGAGACGCGAGAAGCAATGGAACAGTCAAAAGTGGGGATCCTTAAAAAAGCGTTGCCCATTGAAGCACGAAAAATTGGCGTTGGGTGAGTTAACTAAGATTAATGGTAATTTTGGTAAATATAGCAAGTATTTGGTCATCATAAATTTATACAATCTGTTAACTTTAAAAACTATATGCATCTATCAACCTATAAAGTTGTATAAATTTATACGCATACTCACATTGTGGCATACACATACTCTAATCGACCTGGATTATGCACCTCAAACGTAGCGTATAAAGAAGTTTTAGATAATGCATAACTGTTAGAAGGTGCATGGTTTTAAGTACCATCTCATTTTTAATTCTGTTTATAATAGTGAGAATGCCTTGATTCATCTTTCAGTGTATTGTTTTTGTCAAGATTTCTTAGATTTATGATCATTTTCGCAATGGGTCCGTCAAACGATGCATGCTCCAGCTGTTCAGGTTAGAACTTATATTGATTAGAGCTTAATGTTTCGTATTGATAACAAACATGTCTTATGCCAAGATAGGTGGAAATCGTATTTGAGTAATATATTAAGAGAAATAAAAACTTGATAAAGAAATGGATAATAAACGAAGACTATGCTAACATCAGTCACATGACATGTGACAAATGGTTGTAAAATTCACTTTGTAGAAGCTTATGTATCTAAGTATTTATCATTGATTGTTTTAGAGTAGAGATGTTTATGCGTATAGTTACTTTAAAGTTGGTGACAAAGGTAAGGCCATTAACCAGTATATAATAATGGATGTTGTGATATGTTGATGTATGCAGCTATGCAGGTGAACAGCTATGCATTAACAATACATTCAAAGCAAAGCTCAAGAAAGCAACTTAATGTCTCAAAAACGCAGCTCAACGTATAGTAATATAGATTGAAAGTTTTCTTTATAATCTTTAAAACATTGGATTGATAACGGTGGTTAATGTAGAAGACAAGATCTCAATTTATTTTCTATATTAATTAGATTAAAATTATTAGCCTTATTGCATGTGTAGGTCTACTCTATAGAACACATTTGTTTTTAGTCATAAATTCACGCAACAGGAAACTTACCATCACATTTAACCACCGTTTTTTAGAATTACTGCTGCAACGCGCGAGTACCCCTCTAGTTTATTTAAAAGAAAATGCCCCATAAATATCTCATATTCCAGATATTCCTTAGCTTTTGAACCATGACAAGTTTAAACATATACGTATATCTCATAGGTTTTCATAAAATGTTTTAATTCTTTTTGTCATTTTCCATTGGCACCTCAACTTTCTTGTTAGAGCTTTTAGTCCGTCGCATCTTATCTCAGTCAAGATAATTATTAACAATAACTTTTTTAATTAAGATGAACGCCTTTTTATTTCCATTATGTTTCAGAGAAATAAACGACCTACATGTTTTCCATCACTTTTCTAGCTATTTATTTTTGTTAATAACGAATCGAGTGTAGTTTCGTCTTACGTAAATAGTCATAAAACAAAACACACATGAAAAAAAATCCAAACCTTTTACGTAAACATTCATAACACATTTGTACCACACAAATACAAGTGAACCAAGCGATAGACAAATGTGTACACCGGACCTCACATGTGTTATTATACATGTGTACATTGGACCTCACATGTGTTATTATACAAATAAAATTTATACACTTGTAAATAAAATCATTCTCATGTGTACAAGTTAAATACTTTATAATTTTAAAAATTATTATACAATACACATGTGTACCAGTTAAAACATGTGTATTAATTAAAAACGTTGCAGTTTTATTATTATACACTCTGAATAAGATAATTCACATGTTTACCATTTAAAAAGTTTATAGTTATTAAAAGTAGGGATTTGTTAGTGACAATCCTTAGGGTTGTCAGTAAAAACTAATTGGGTGCATTAAAATTTGTACCTTGCAGTTAGGAAAATCAGGGAGCGGTTTTTAATATATAATGTACAAGTTTTTAAGCGTGTAATAAGTTGTTAATGACAGCCCTTAGGGCTATCATTATCATTTTCCTTAAAGGTATTATACATGTGTACCAGTATTTAACCAAATTAAGAAAAAGTGTATTCTATAAATTTTGCTACTCAATTCAAACAAATAAATAATTAAGTAAAAAAGAAAGTAAAAGAAAAAAGTTTGTTAATTCTAAAAAGAAAAAGGTTGACCATGATTTTCTCAACCGATATGCCATTACGGATGTGGTGCGTTTTTTGTTATTTCATTTTGAATGTTTTGCCCCTTTTTTAATTTCTTATTTATTTGTAATTAATTTGTATTCATTATAATTACAAAAATACCATAATCATTAATAACCATGGATTAATCTAATCTAAAGGTCTTAATTGGTTCTCACTGTTCTCGACAAAAAATTGAGTTCTCACAATATATATATATATACTAGATATTTTACCCCGCGTGATGCGCGACTAGTTAAAAAGGTTATTTTATACATTAATAAATAGCTATTCTATAGGCTTATTATGTTGAAATTGATTATGTTATAGTTAATGGTTAATTCCCGGATTACTCTGGTCATCTTTTGTCTTTTTTGACATGTCAATATCACAGTCACTAAACCTACTATAGTGATTACACACCAACATTTAACATAAGATATTTTGATATCATTAACAAATCAAACGTAAATCGATAATGTAGTATGATATCTATATATTCATCAAACGAAATAATATATACAAAGTAAAAAAACTAAACATGACAAAAATTTAGTCATATAAAATACACATAAATACAATACGAATAAGTAAAAAAATAATAAGATAAATAAGAGAAAATCATTATAGTTTTTGCTTTCAATTATGCTGAAAAGATGGAGAAAATACCTTATGTATAATTATATTATATTATTTAATGAAAATCTATTAGTGTGAAAAAAATATGGAGGTGCCACGTAGGTTAAATCCTATGTGGCATGTTTAGAGATAATTTTAATTTGAGGTGGATGACTTTAAAAAGTCAGGATAACTATTGTTTTATTATGTATATATATATATATAGTCAAAAGATAAAATGAAAACTAAAAAATTGTCGAGAACTAGTTTTTAATTAATTAATATGTTAGGGGTATTATTGTCAATTACTTAATGCAATTTAATTAATTATTAATTATAAATAAAATCCCCCATGAATAGTTCTTCTTTCATTAATAATCGTACAGGTTCAATTTGAATTCTACTTTTATAAACCCATATCCAGGAACTTGCTAACGAAAACAAATGTTCAACCTTTTCGAAACTCGCATGCTTTCATGACACTAAATAACTAATATATTACTTCAAGTTCTAAGAAATTAAAAAAAAAAGTGACCTTTTTACGGTAGGAACAATATATATGCAAGACAAAAAGTTTGAATACATTTTTCTACGCAACTTCAAGTCGATAAAAAGCACATGTAGATAGCTGTTGAAAATAAAATCTATTAAGTAACAACAAAATATACTACCTGTTAAATTAACATACATGTACATCCTTTTCGAAGCTTAAAGCTTTCCTGAACTTAACTATATTACTGATTACATCAAGTTCATTAGATCAATAAACAATACATCAAGAAGAATACACAATAACATATTGTCTTTAAAAAAATGTGACCCTTAAAGAAGGCACCTGACAATTGCAAACACAACTAACAACTAACATAAGATATATAGACTAACATAATTTAATTCTTCTTTGGATCTATTCGATTCTTCACATCATAGGCAGATATTAAAATCTTTTCCTGAATGATATTGTGTTATTACATCATCGATTTTAGTGCATACACTTTCGCAACTTAGCCAACCTTGTCTTCTGTATCTTACTTTCGATCTCCAATCCACATTCCCGCTTTGCACCATTATCTGTCATGTAGGTTTTCATATGCCTCATCACAAAATTCCTGCTGTCGACTTCATTTTAGTTGTCTGCCACTTCATTTCGAGTATTTTTGGGAACTGCAGTCACAAGACTTTCACATTTGGAATTTCCTACATTCTTCGATACTCCACAAACACCTTGTTCTACATTTTAAAATTTTATCGCTCCATCAGTATATAGTGAGTCACACAATGTTTCAACAAAATTTTATCGCTCCATCTTGGTAGTGCTCTATACTTTTCTTTATTTTTGCTATCCTTTCATCATCAATAATACATCTATATTTCCATACCTAAAATTGTAAAATATCAAATAGTAATGTCATCCTACTAAAATTGGGAAAAACACTTGTAGTTAACCAAAACCATATTTTATAAATGATCATATAGTAATTGATAGAACACAAATTTTAAAATACTATACCATGTCAAGACATTAAGTTTCATTTGCACTGTGTCCCCATTCACCACTTCACTTTTTTACTTGTATGCTGGTAGACAAATATATAAAAGCGTTAAAAAACCACACATAGTCTAATCCGAGTCACGTAGATAAATAAAAAGTGATAACACAATTGTACAACATGAAAACACATGTGACCATATCCAAAATCACATATAAAACATATTAACACAGTTGGACCACTTAACAAAACAAAAATGTTCAAATGTGACACATATAGACTTATGCTAAACCAACAGGAAACACATTTATAATAAACACACATACTCAAATCCGAACCTCGCAGGTACAAAGTGTTAACACATTTGAACAACACAAACAACACAGGTGACCAACCTAAAAAACACATATGCAACACACTAACACAGGTGCCCAACTTAGCAGAACATGTGTCCTCAACATTCTTGTACAAATGTGGATGAACCGAGTTTCGCCTAAAAAATTCTTGCGTAAAATTACACTCAACAAATTAAGTTTCATCAAATCTTCCACAAGATTACACACTAAGGCAAACGGATATCACTAGCAACCATAAGTAAAACCATGCATGAATTTTGTATGGTTAGTTGATCTCTTTCAAAATATCGTATTGTGTCACAAAGTAAAGACATCTATGTTAGTAAGATCAGACGTCAAAAAATAAATAAATAACATTAGAAAACCATTATGCATGAAAGCAACATTTTTACTATAACCATCTAGTTTTGACCAGTTATATAGATTCACAAAACCAAACAGTGTACATAAAAAATGAAAACACAAGTGAACAACCCGAACCGCACATGTGAACATGACAAAAAAACACATACGTTTATCATGGCACATATGTTTACATTTTTGAGAGGTACACATGATATAGTTAGAACTTATACGTAACCAACCCGAACACATACATTTGCTCAACAACAGAGGTCGCTTACTTTGTGCGCTAGGCATAACACATCTAGACCACATTTAAACCAGGTTAAACTTTTTGACGCCATAATCGTACCACACATGTTTAGTCTTCCACACACAACACAAAAAAAAAACAGATATTGCAAGCAAAATTTACTCAATAGATATTAAACGAGGTTGACCTTTTTGATGCCATAGAGGTACCAAACACATGTGACCAACTTTATTTACATACAAATAATCAGGAAAAAATGAAATAGGGCAAAATGCTCACCTTTGACAAACAAATACTCAGGAACCTATGATATTCTCACTTTACCGGAACAAATACTCGGGCGCATATGTTATAGCTTTACGGGGTCATGCGATCCAATTTATTAGGGGGGAAAAAGAACACAAAAAAGGCCTGTGTCACTCCCGACAAACAAACCCTCAAAAACATATGTTATCACTTACAGTAACAAGTGACCCAATTAACAAAAAAACATGAAAATCTATTAACAAATCCGTATATAGTATTGATGTACCTTCATCGGAATCACTGATTAAATCAAGATCTGTTTCCTTCTTATTAGTGTATTTGCCTAACGATTTCACCATCCTTACCCTTTTTGACTGCCACTACCAACGAAAGAAACAAGAACACAATAAGTACCCAGTATTAATGAAACACATATAAACAACGAATAAAAAAAAAAGAAAACCAAAAAAATTAGGGTTAAAATTACCTTTGTTATTCCCCATCATACATGATGTAAAACCTAATATTTATACTATTAAATTAATCCTGGATTATTAGTTAAACACACATGCACCATGGATTTTTAGCTTCATTCGATGATTTGTGTTAATTTTGGGATTGTATCGATCTTCAGAGAAATAAATGTAGATTTGGCGAGTTTTTCCTGTGACAGTGAAAACAAATGCGTCCCTTTTTCTTTATTTCAATGTTTTTTTTAATTTCAACTCTACCCTTTCGCGTGACTATTCGTTCAATTGGTTACACATATTTACACAAATGCCATTGAGTATTATTATCAATTGATCTAGATAATCTAATGGACCAAATCAGTTCTCGACCTTTGATGGTTCTCATAATATTTGTACTATATATATATATATTAAGTATTATTCTATTGAATATATATTAACTATTCTTTTTTTTAATATACGTTAACTATATTATTTGTTTATTATATTAGAAATATTGGTTAAAAAGGGTAAATTTGTGATGAAAAATAAAACAAATGTAAATTATATTCAAAATTAAAAATAAAAGTCAACTATAATAAATTGATGACTGTAATTGGTTAATAATTTATTAGTTCAATTGTCTTTTAGTATATATAAAGATATTATATATACTAGTTTTTTTTACCCGCAAGATGTGCGGATGTTAATCAATAAATGTTTACTTGTAATAATGGATGAGAGTGCGGATGTTAATCAATAAATGTTTACTTGTAATGATGGATGAGACGTGTTATAAAAAAAGTTAATGATGACTAAAAATTTACTAAAAATTAGCTAGAGCACAATCCTATTAATGACATTGGGTATATGCATAGCAGTTTCATAGTTTTTTAAAAATTGTCATGACGTTTTTAATTTTATATAATAACTACATATAGAATGATATGATCTCTCTACATAAAAATAGTTAATAATTGTACAAAATATTAATTGATTTATTAATGATGATTTTCTCGTACAAAATATTAATTGATTTAGCAATGATGACTTTCTCGTGATTTAGTTTGTCAAAACTAAGCGATATTGTAGCTTAGTTGTTAAAAGAGAACCAAAATTCTAGATGACCATATAAACTGTATTAATTTGTCATATATCTTTACCAAATTTATATCTAGTGCATCTAATTTTAATATAGGGGGTGTTTTTTTTTTAAATACGTACTTACATTTTAATATATTTTTCTTATTTAGAACTTAGTAATTTATTTAATTTAAGATTAATATAGCAAAAAAAATATGGAGATGCCACGTAAAACAAAATCCTATGTGACAATGTTTAAAGCTAACTTTAAATTGGAAGAAGGCTTCAGAATGCTAGGATTCTTACTGTTTTAATAATTATATAGATATAGATATATATATTTATAAAGAAGATAATTATTAAGTTAATTGAATTTTTTTATATAATGAAGATAATTATTAAGTTAAGTGAATTCCGTAAAATTAGTAAGGACGTTAGATCAAAAATAAAAACAAAAATAAGGACGTGTATAAAGATTTAGATCTTAAATATGTTTGTTTTGATATTTTATAATCAGATAAACTCCATGTAACTATATTATTATTAATTAATTTATACTTAGAATTGAGATAGAAATGGATCTTTCAAACCGTGTATATTTAATTATGTTAATTAATTTATAAATTTATTTATGACATCAGCAAATTTAAATTATAAGGAATTAAGCTTTGTGATTGGTTAATAAGCTATTAGGTCAGTTGTCTTTTAGTATATATAAAGATTAAGGAAAATGATAAATCCTCCTAAAAAAACCTCATAATAATCCTCCTAAATCCATGATCATGACAGTTGTTGAAATTAAAGGATGAGATTTGGAGAAAGAACTATTAGATAACACTTGTCATATATTCATGACATTAGGAGGATAAGTAAATCCCCACTTCTTTTTCTTTTATTCTTTTGCCTCGGCTAATCTATCTAGGCGAGTAAGCGGCAATTTTTTTTTCTTTGCCACTAACATTATTTATGGTATGGGGTAAATCTAGGTCTTTCTATAACATGAACTTGTATCTTACTCTTACTTTACTTTAGTTATTGGTTGTATTTTTTATTTTATTTTTTTTTAAAGGTAAATTTCGTTTGAGAACTTCGTGTCGCGATTTGACAGCGGGAGGTCTAACAAACGTTGTCTAAATCAGGTCCGTGCTAGAGAGCTCCCTCGACGTAGAATTGCCTATCTCAAATGGGGGGAAACCCCCTACTAATCCGCCCGAAGGCATGACGATCAATAGGGGTAAACCCTGCCCCCTCAGACTTGAACTTGGGTATACCCAGGCCAAGCTTTCATAAAAGGATTTCATATGTACTTCCCACGCCTTGAACCCAAGACCTCCTGATTATAAGGCAGATGCTCAAACACTTGAGCTAACTAGGAAGTAATTGAGTAGGTATATTCAGGTATGAATATGAATGTTTGATAGTAATGCTAATTCTTGATAGTAATTTGTTTTTTTTTTAAACTTGAAATGCAATTAGGATCATTCACGGCCGGCATCACTTTTTGCAATTAGTGGCAACTACACGATCATCCTCGTATACCTTTTAAAAGGAAACCCAAATAATTGGAAAAACCCCTGTTTGCAAGACTCAAACCCGTAATGTATGCACATCTAGAACTGAACTAAGGCTCTTGAACGTAATATTATAACTGACGGACTTAACGGAGAAGATAATTGTGATTAAAAGAAAAATTAAGAAACCCTCTAGAATGTTCCTAGAGGGGGGCGACTCTCACAAAGGGTTTTTTAGAAAACCCTAAACTTGTTTTTCAAGTTAATGTGTGACTATAAATACAAACCAATTCTTAAGGTTTTTCACACACAATTAAAGGGAAATCAAAAACCCTAAAAATCTCTCCCTTTCTCCCTTCTCTTGGCTTCGGCCGAATTCTCCAAAAAACAAAGGTTTTCGGGTACACGTTTTCTATCCAATTTAAGGTACACGTTTTCTATCATAAAGGTTTAATTCAAACCTTATCATAAATGTTTCTTGCTTTATTCTCTCCAATTTAAGGTACACGTTTTCTATCTTGGTTAATTAATTAAACTACATAAATCTTGTCTTCCGTTGCGTGTTTTGTGATTTGATTTGATTTGATAATAGTTATATAACCCAACAGTGGTATCACAAACCTACTATGTATGTTTTTTTATTACCAATAAATCAAAACTTGAAGGGGGGTTAGGGTTCTTGATTTTTATAAATTTTCAAATATATATAACTATATATATATATGGTTCGAAATTCCAGAAAAATAAAAAAAAAAGTTTTTTTATGGTTCCTAATCCAAGTTTTGATTAATTACATGTTTATGTGATAAATTGCATGTGATTTTGTGTGTACCTTTAATTTTTAATGGTTAAAAAGAAGTAAAAATCATGAATTTTTCATGCAAATCATTCATGATTCTTACTTAGATATATTGATATGAAATCTTGATCATTAGGGTTAATTATGCTAGATAAATGGATAATTAATTGTGTGACAATGTGAATTTTTCGTATAAATTTTCTGTTTTGCGACAGTTTACTAAATAATTCATATCTTTTAATCTGTAATGAGTTAGAGGTCTTGCTTTGAACTGTAGATGCTCAACACATAGGGCTAAAACTTTGTAGTTCTAGTCGAAATCTGAATCAGACCAGAAACAGGTCTAAACAGGTCGTCAATCTACTGGAATTTCCAGTGAGCAACTATGTGATTATGTAATAATTGTTTGTTTTGTATGTGTTTAAGGCTTACGTAATCAAGGCAACTTGATATATGTGGTCCTCTTCTTTGAAGGGGGAGCCGATTTAGACAATAATAAACCATAGTGACATGTTTAGGTGGCCTACCATAACTCTACCATAACTCGTTGCATGCTTAATAGTTATAGTTTATAATTTTGCATATTTATTGTGATATAAAATGTGATGTAAAATTGTTTTTGAGAAAATATAAACTTGACTAAGCAATATCGAAATAGAGATTTTTTAATAAAATTGGAGTCTTACAGCCTTGAGATACACCCGCTCACCCATTTGAACAAACTCTAAGAGAGGTTTAAGTCGGAGTGCGCTAGCCTTCTAAAAGGGCGGGTTTTTAATTGCGTTCATCGCAAACCTTTGCCCTTGCGCTTCTTTGTGCGTTCAAATGGAGCTACCGAGCTCTCTTGTGTTGTTAAGACTATACAAATGATTTTATTAAATATTATGTTTAGAAGATATGCATGAATCTTCGAAACATAACCTTTTGATCACATATCAAATTGAATGACCCAATAAACTTAAGTCATTTACCATCCAATTTGTCAAGGACACATGGGGTCGTTGTTTTACTCACTGGTACACAGTGGTGAAATGGCGATTGCATGGCGAAACCCATTCACTGGTACACAGTGGTGGTCAATTTTGCACGTTCTTAGTTGGACGACTTAAAGCGAGTTAAGCGGTGAGACCTTGACACGTGGCAAAAGATGGGACAAAACATGACAACAAAAGATCACTTGATGAATCGAGTGTCTTACGTAGGTCCCAAACTTTCTAGGAATTGCACTTGTAATGCAATTATTGATCGTCACTTACTTTTTGACTGCAATCATTTCTAGCAGATCAACTGATGAAATGGTTGCATGTCAATTGGATCCTAGCCTTAATGAAATTAATTGTTTATTTTATAAACATTGGGAATTAATTTCTTAAGGACTTGTTATCGAAAATACTGATTTTTGAACCTAATCTGTTTTGTAGATGGCAATGAATCCCTCCACAAACACCAATACTTTTCGGCAAAAGTTTGAAAGAAAAATTCTTTCTGGACAAAACTCAAATGATCTCATTCATAGACCGAGAATGGTTCTAAATGACTATGAAGTCCTTGATGAGGAGAGATCAGTTGTTCCAATAATTGGTGCTGCAACTAATGAGTTGAGTGCAACCGATACCGCGTTTGGAAGGCAATATTTGTATGAATTGCATAAAGCAGTTTTTAGCCTACAACACGAGCAAGGAACACCGGTTGGACCTCATATACTAAAATTGAAAATGTATTTTGAGGAATTGGAAAAGCTGAATAATGGTTATGCTCCTCTGATTATGATTAGAATAATTCTCAAGTCACTTTCTAAGGATTTTGAGAATTTTGTGAGCAAATATCATTTACATGGGACGGGTAATACCGTTACTGAACTCCATGCCATGATAATTGAGTATGAAAAACAGCTTCCAAAGAAATTTCCAACACCCCAAGTTCTTGTAAACAAAGGGGGAAAAGTCCAGAAAAGAAAACAACCAATCGCCAAGGGCAATAAAATGCCTCTAACGAAAAAGGGTACACCGGCTAAAGACCAGAGCTGTCATCATTGTAATGAAGTCGGGCACTAGAAGAGGAACTGTCCTAAGTATCTTGTCGAGTTGAATGTGAAGAAGAAGAATACTAGTGGCGCTAGTACTTCAGGTATCTTCACCATTGAATAATTTTCCTTAACTAATCGTAAATCATGGGTTTACGACACTGGCTGTGGAACTCATATCTGTAATGAATTACAGGGGCTTAGGAAAAGGAGGAAACTGAAGCCCGGAGCTTTGCAGTTGATAGTGGGCAATGGTCTACCAGCGGCTGTTGAAGCAATTGGAGAATTTCATTTAGTTCTTCCTCCCGGTTTAATTATTATTCTAGACAATTGTCATTATGCACCTTCTATTACTAGAGGTGTTATTTCAGTTTCTTTGTTGAAAGACAACGGATTCATTAATGTTTTTAATGATATTGGTATTTCAGTTTCTAAAAATAATGTTCATTATTTTGATGCTATTGCTTATGATGGTATTTATGAAATTGATATGCATGATTGTGTTTCAAATAATTCAATGTATAATATTAGCAAAAGAGCCAAGACTGACTTGGACTCTACCTATCTTTGGCATTGTCGTCTTGCACACATTGGCAAAAACCGCATTGAAAGACTTCAACGTGAAGGGATCTTGAAATTAAATGATGAATCATTTGATAAATGCGAGTCTTGTGTTTCCGGCAAGATGACACGAAAACCCTTTAAGCATTCGCCAGAAAGGGCTAAAGATCTTCTTGGACTCATTCATACCGATGTTTGTGGCCCATTTAGACATGTGTCAAGGAAAGGAGTTAGCTACTTCATAACCTTTACGGATGATTTCAGTCGTTATGGTTATGTTTACTTGCTTAAACATAAACATGAAATCTTTGAAACATTCAAAGAGTTTAAAAATGAAGTAGAAAATCAACTCAGTAAAACCATCAAGATTCTTCGTTCGGATCGAGGTGGTGAATACTTAAGCCAAGAGTTTAAGGATTATCTTAAAGCATGTGGAATTGTCCAATAGCTTACTCCTCCATATACTCCTCAGCATAATGGAGTATTTGAAAGGAGAAATCGAACCTTGTTAGACATGGTAAGATCAATGATGACCCGTACAACTCTCCCATTTTCGTTTTGGGATTATGCTCTAGAGACTGCTGTACGCATTCTCAATATGGTTCCAACCAAGAAGGTTGACAAGACACCGTATGAATTATGGCATGGTGATGTCCCTAATTTGTCTTACTTAAGAGTCTGGGGATGTGAGGCACTTGTGAAGCGCGATACGCCTGACAAACTTGAACCCAGAACTACTAAGTGCATCTTTGTCGGATACCCTAAGGAAACGATGGGTTACGACTTCTATGATCCCGCCAAAAACACTGTTCGTGTTGCTCGATATGCTGAGTTCTTTGAAAAGAAGTTAGTTCAAGAGAACAGTGGGAGGATTGTAGAACTTGATGAGACACAAGAGGAAGATGTGTCACCTTCTGAAGATACTAGCAATCATCAACTTGGGGGGGGGGGGGAATGTTCAAAGTGATGAACCTCAAGTCGATGATAATGAAGCGATTCCATTTCGTAGGTCCGAAAGGACAAGACGTCCTACAGAAAGACTATTTCTGATGCTAGAAGAAGACGTTGTTGGAGATCTCGATGAGCCTCCGAATTTCAAAGGTGCATTATCAGATCCGGAATCTGACAAATGGCTTGAAGCTACGAAGGTGGAAATCAAATCCATGAAAGACAATCAAGTCTGGAGCTTGGTTGATCTTCCACAAAATGCTCAAACTGTTGGGTGTAAGTGGATCTTCAAAAAGAAGATGGACATAGATGAAAATGTACACACCTATAAAGCTCGTCTCATGGCGAAAGGTTATACTCAACGTTTCGGTGTTGATTATGATGAGACCTTTTCTCCAGTCGCGGACATTAGAGCTATTAGGATTCTCTTAACATAGCAGCGTACTATGACTTTAAGATATGGCAAATGGATGTTAAGACTGCCTTCTTAAATGGTTACTTGGATGAAAAAGTCTATATAGATCAACCGGAAGGATTTATTGATCCAAAACATCCAAACAAAGTATGCAAGCTTCAAAGGTCCATTTATGGACCAAAGCAAGCATCAAGAAGTTGGAATAAACGGTTTGATGAAGAAATCAAAAAGTTTGGTTTTGTTCAAAATCCCGATGAGCTATGTGTATATCGCAAAGCTAGTGGGAGTAATGTTACTTTCCTTGTCTTATATGTCGATGACATATTAATCATAGGAAAACACATTCCAATGTTGCAAGATGTTAAATCCCATCTTGGAAAGTGTTTTGCCATGAAAGATTTAGGAGAAGCGGCATTTAGTCTTGGAATCAAGATCTATCGAGATAGATCAAGGCGATTAATTGGACTAAGTCAAAGTGCTTATATTGATAAGATCTTGAAGCGATTCAAGATGGAGAACTCTAAGCGTGGGTCTATACCTATGCAAGAAGGACTTAGTTTATCTGTCAAACAAGGTGCTACTACGCCTAGTGAGGTGGAGCGTATTAGTAGAATTCCTTATGCTTCAGCTGTAGGATCTATTATGTATGCGGTTAGATGCACTAGACCCGATGTGGCGTTCGCGCAAAACATCATAAGCCGATATCAACAGAATCCTGGTGAAAGCCATTGGATTGCTGTTAAAAATATTTTGAAGTACCTACGAGCTACTAAAGATATATTTTTGGTGTATGGAGGAAATCCAGACTTAGAGCTCAAAGTGACCAGATACTGTGATGCTGGATTTCAAACTGGTAAAGATGACACGAAGTCTCAATCAGGATTCGTCTTCGTTCTTAACGGAGGAGCTGTGGATTGGAAAAACAAGAAGCAAACCACAGTTGTCATGTTTGCAACAGAGTCTGAGTACATTGCCGCCTGCAGTCTGGATAAGGAAGTTTATTAGTGGGCTTGACGTGATCCCCTCAAATGACTTACCCATTGATATGTACTGTGATAATACTGGTGCATTAATCATTGCCAACGAACCCGGAGTTCAGAAAGGTGCCAGACATTATGCTAGACGATATCACTATGTTCGTGAGCAGATCGAACTAGGGGAAATCAAATTACTCAAAGTTCACATAGATTTTAACTTAGCTGATCCTTTCACAAAAGCTTTGTCTAGGCCCAAGCTTGAAAGGCATGCCGAGGGCATAGGACTTAAATTAGCTAGTTATTTCATGTAAATCTGTTGTTCGGTATTTGGATAAGGGATGTTAAACAATTTATATTTTCTATAATGAAATAAAGTACTTGATATGTTTGATTTCATTCAATATTAAATTGTGTCCTATATTTGCATGTTTAATCCTTGAATATTTTATTTAATATTTTTTATATATTATTAAATATTCTAAATTGTCCATTGTCGATTAATTGTATGGGAATATAATTAAACTAAGACAAATGTGAGTGATTGGTTATATTCTTGGAATATGTAATGGATGGTTCCCACCAAACTCACATGATATCCATAGTGGATGCATATCGAACTACCCCACTAACGAACTATCACTTTATGGATCGTCGTTATTAAGTAAAATTCGTAAATGGTTACTTTTATTGATCCTTTGACTTGAGATACAAGTAGGTCAGCATGTATGAATCGCACTTACTAGATGTAGTTCTAACTCACCTGAATAAGTGGGGTACATAAAGGGCTATTTTCAGAAAGCGTCGTGAAGTATGATGACTGACACGTGTAGTCAATACAGGATTTGTTCCTTCAATTTAAAAGTTGAAGCATGATACCATTGGCGCCCTCATTTGACTAATTAAAGATGTTTGCATGGCCGTGCCCAAATAAATCCAGATGGTTCTCGATTATATTTGGTAATCATTAATTAGTTATTGAATGAGAAACATAATCGTTAAATTATGAAATGACCTTGATCCATATTCATATTTAACAAGGATAATAAATGCCTTTCCGGGAGCAATGACGTGTTGCTAGACGCTAACCAATGTTATTACCTTCATTCATTACGAGCTCAAGTGGGAGCTGTTAGAATGTGATCACGTAAAATGAACGTATGTTCCGAAAGTATTTAAGCCTACGGGGTCACACCTCAACGTGAATGTAACTATCATTAATTAATATATTAAATGTAATTTATTAATTAATTTGATCACGAAAAACTAACGGTCGTTTGTTAAATGTTAATAGTTAACGGTACTTAACTGACGGACTTAACGGAGAAGATAATTGTGATTAAAAGAAAAATTAAGAAACCCTCTAGAATGTTCCTAGAGGGGGGCGACTCTCACAAAGGGTTTCTTAGAAAACCCTAAACTTGTTTTTCAAGTTAATGTGTGACTATAAATACAAACCAATTCTTAAGGTTTTTCACACACAATTAAAGGGAAATTAAAAACCCTAAAAATATCTCCTCTTCTCCCTTCTCTTGGCTTCGGCCGAATTCTCCAAAAAACAAAGGGTTTCGGGTTTTTGGTTAGTTCGAATAAAAGGGTATTAACAGAGGGTTGTTCGTTCGTGATCAAGTACTAGCATACATACATTCCAACGTTGTGTGTTCAATCGTAGAGAGGTTTAATTCAAACCTTATCATAAAGGTTTCTTGCTTTATTCTCTTCAATTTAAGGTACACGTTTTCTATCTTGGTTAATTAATTAAACTACATAGATCTTGTCTTCCGTTGCGTGCTTTGTGATTTGATTTGATAATAGTTATATAACCCAACAACCTCAATCACCAAAATTTTCAAAATCAAACTATTTTCTTATTATTTTTATTTCACGGTCAAGTGGTAGCTTTTGACATGTTAAAATTTATGTTCTAAGTTCCACTAATACGTTATATTGTTATCTCCGGCTATAATGCTAGTTAATGATTGAACTTTATCTAATGGTTGAAAATTCTACAGTTAAAACTTTAGGTTTATCTATTATATATATTATATATGTTAGAGATATTTAATGACATGTTAAATTTTTATAATACCGTAACTTAACAAATACAGATAAAAGATGTTGAAAATTTGTGTAGTTGTCATTTTTACAATTTTCTTTTTATTATTGTAGACATCATATACATATCGGCAATATTTATTACATTATATGACAAAAATGTAATAAAAGATACCAACGATATAAACTAAATGCTGATAACCAATATTTATTACGTTATATGAAAAAAGTTTTATATAAAGTCATAATTTGATAACAACAGACGGCATAAAACAAAAGAAAATGTTATTAAAAAAAATCAAAAAATAACTTTAAAAGATGATATAAAATCTATAAATTATTATCCATTAAAGAAAAAACCTTTTATAATTATAAAATGTGGATGCATTTTCCATATTGAATTTATTAAATTAAAGTTCAATTTTAAAAATTTAAATTGACATTTTACATTAATGTAATGGTTCAATTAAAAGTTGAACTTAATCTAAAGGTCCAAAAATTTTCATTTAAAATTAAAGTTTCTAAGCAAGTTTTACTTTAATATTTTAAATCCAACTAAATGAGTGTCCGCACGATGCAACGATAACAATACACGATTACACAATACGCGATATATAGTGACAACATTAATTTAAAACCAAACATTTGTGACATATTGCAGATATTGATTATTGATACAAAATATTCAAAACATATGTATGTTAATCTAGTAATCTCATTCATTTTAACATATCATACCACATTCCATATACAAAATCTTTGGGTTTTACTTATATAGCTATTTAGCAAGACCACATTTATTTGGGAATAGATTATTGTGGATGTATTCTAGCAATCATTGGGTCGAAAACGAACAGTACAACATATATATGGTAAATAAGTCAATTAGACTCATAAAATTCTATTTCTTTTTTTGATTTTCTTTTTTGAACGGATTCCATTTGTTTTTTTAAATTGATGTAGCTAAGCTCCTAAACAAAATCTGCAAACTTGGAGTTTGTGATAGAAGGTCATTGGGTGGAGAGGAAGGCTCGGGTGTTTGTGATGGCTATGGTTAGTTATTAAGGGGGAAAGAGGTTATATGGGTTTTATTTTGAAGTAGGGGTATGTTGGGAAGAAAAAAGATGTTGAATCTCTTAATCCTTTTTTTTTTTTTGAAAAGAAACTTTTATTCACATAGACCAACTCACGTAAAACATGGAGTGGTACAATATTCAATCCCGAATAATTACAACAAAATTACATCAGATTGAAAATTTTCCAATCATCCCAATTTATATTTCTAATTCTTTGATCTATTCTTATACCATAGAAAACCAATGGATTGAATCTCTTGGAAAATTTTATCCGGGTCCGATCTTTCATTATCAAAAACCATCGGATTTCTAGCTTTCCAAATACACCAACATGAGACAAAAAGAACTTTCTTAAACACCTTCCTTGCAGTTCTTCCAAGACCAACAAACTTCTCCACTTCAGTGATGTCTTTGATGCTAATGGGTGGAATTTTGCACCATACAGATTGTCGATGCCAAACCCCCACCGCAGTCGCACATGAGCAAATAAGATGTTCTACCGTCTCATCTCCTTCATTACACATCACACAACCATTCGAATCCACACTACAATTCCTTACACGGAGAGCTATCGGCATGGGTATCCTGTCCATTACCATTCTCCATACGAAAATGTTACACTTCTTGGGTGTCCACTTCGACCATTTGAAAACGTATCTATTGCTATAATCGGTGTTACCTCGCAGAAATTTCTTCACCTCTTTCACTTCGAAATCCCCATTTTTGCTTCTTGCCCAGATCCATTTATCACGTCCTTCGTTTAGCCGTACCCTATCAAGCTTGGGGTACATATTACTTCATTCAGTTTCTTCCTTCTCTGAAAAAACATGACCAACCCCCAATCCCAACCTTCCAGAACTGATAAAACCATCACCAAGTCAATCATAAACCAAACATTTCTTCTCCTTTTCTAGTTTAAACAACCTTGGGAAAGAATCTTTTAAAGTTACTTCCGATATCCATGGATCTAGCCAGAAGCTTATGTCCTTCCCATCCCCGCAAACGCCTTTAAAGAGATTATTTATCCCTACCCCATCCACCTTCATTTTCTGAACCGAGTGAACAATAGTTTTCCAAACTCACGTAAGAGTTTTATTGAGGGGAAGGGATTCCCATCATCTTCTAGTATCGTGCAAAGCTGTGATAACTGACCTCCAAAGGCTATCATGTTCATTATGAAACCTCCATATCCATTTGGAAAGGAGAGCCACATTCGCATCTTTTAACCAGCTCAAACCAAGGCCAGCCACCTAAATAGGTGACGCCACCCTCTCCCACGCGACCCAATGTATTTTCCTCCCCTCGTCCCCCCCCCCCCCCCCCCCCACGATAATCTTGTAATCTTGCTCTCGAGTTTTTGAATAACCGTATCAAGTACTTTGAACAGGCTGAAGTAATAGGTGGGCAGATTTTCTAACACAACCTTAATCAAAGTGACCTTTCCTCATATATAAATACTTTCAGCCTTCCATTTTGACAGCCTGTTATCACAAATATCATAGAGAAAATTCCAGCTAGCTACCTTGTTCATATTGCCACCGATTTGGATGCCTAAATGTTTGAATGGAAAGGAGCCTTCCTTGCAGTTCACCATCTTTTCCATGTATCTGATTTCATTATCCTCAACTCCCACACCAAAATGATTGGACTTTTTCAAGTTGATCTTTAGTCCCGAGCAAAGATAAAAACACCCAAGAATCCTTGTCACCCCTTTCATGTTATCAACAGACCATTCCCCTAAAAAGGTGTAGGCATCTGCATAAATAAGATGCGAAAGAACCAGACCATTGTTAGGAAGAGAAGCACATTTAAAAAGACCAGATTGACCAGCCTTCTGCATCATGAACGACAGCCTTTCCATAACGATTAAAAAAAGGAATGGAGAAATCGGGTCACCTTGGCGTAACCCCTTTTGACACATCAAAAGTCGGTGAAGTATTCACCAAAACCGCTGATCTGACTGCATTAAGAACACCATGGATTCATCTACACCATCGCTCTTGAAACCCCATTTGACTCATAATTTCCAAAAGGAAGAGCCAATTTACGTTATCGTATGCTTTGTTGAAGTTGACCCTTAAGATAAAGACTTTCTTCTTACTTTTTCGCACCCATAAAACCACCTCATTGAGAATTAGAGGCCCATCCAATATCAATCTATCCTTGATGAAGGCAGATTGCGTACAAGATGTCACCGAACTGAGAACATTCTGCAGTCGATTAGCTAGAACCTTCGAGATGACCTTGTTACTCTTAATCCCAGTTTGTCATAGGAGGAAAAGCCCGTTCGATGGGCGGCCATGTGTAAACGCTAGTTTGTCATAGGAGGAAAACCCCGTTCGATGGGCGGCCATGCGTAAACGCACACTCTTTCTCATGTTCTTGTTTTGTATGGCGAAATTTTATGCAATGTTGAAAGTTGTTGCAATATATATTTTTCGCTTGTCATGCATATATACTCTTCCAACAAAATAAATCAATTAGGATAATACATAGATAAAAAACAAAAGATACAAAGAATACCCTACTTATAAACTTGTGGGGCTTGGGCTATGGATCGGATATCGATCATGGAAAGAAAGGAAAAGAAAATAAAAGGATTTTTTTTTTTTAATTAGACGACATGTTTTATGGATACAAAATGGATGAGTATTGTTTGGGGTTTGGTAATGAGTTTGTTGGTTGGACTTTTGTTTGATCTTTGGTTGATTTGTAATTAACTCATATGAGTACTTGAATTATAAATTAACTTAATACTTAATAATTATATATCCTATCAAATATAAAGATATAGATTGTATATATATAGATATAGATTATAAGATGTATATATATATATACTAGTCCTAATACCCGTAGGATACACGATAGCTATATACATTGTATCATAAAGAAATTTGAATATGTCTCATACATGATTTGTGAATATGAAATAAATTGTGATTAAAGTGAAGCGATGATCTAAACTAAATTATAATATATGTTTAGTTAAAGTTTTGGATTTAGCTTAAATTTTTACAATCACATCAAAATCGAAACTTGTAAATATAACGGATGATAGCAACAAACTTGTGATTTCGAATCGTAAATTTAATTTTTTGAAGTCTTCATGTTATTAACTTATTATAAGTAATATACCAATAATTAATAGGACTTGAAAAATTAAAAAAGAAAAAGAGACAATTTTACTAATGAGAAAACGGTCAATCAAATAAGGTTATAATGTGTTTTGTATCTATAAGCTAAGAGTTAGAGCTTAACTCTAAGTATAATAAGAATATTAAATCTATTAAATCTATATATAATTTAAAAAGCTAATTTAATAAAATAAATAAATAAATAAAAAATGTATTGATCAAAAGTTACAACACTTGTTAAACACTCTAAAAAACTTCCTTCCAAATATACCAATAGATAGAGTTTGCTCCCTATATGAAAAGTAGTTTAAATACTAACCTTAACCTAAAAGTTACGAGTAATATTAAAACCCACATTCTCTTCGGAATTTTTTGGGTCGTCCAAAAAGAAAAAAAAAAAGACCAAAACGAAAAACCTTTTTTGGTTCATCTGCACAAAATAATAAAAAAGAATTTTTTTGGTGGACAGAGAAGGAATTAAGAGCAAGATTGTTTTGTTTCTTTCGTTTGATTAGTTTCTGACTAGACAAAAGAGAAAGCGGGAGCTTTTTGTTTTTGTGATTATGATTTAGCAGTCTTCTATTAGACGTGTTCGTGTGGATTATTCGTCGAGATATTTATCTGTGTTCATCGATTCATAAAGGTAATTTTTTACTCACTTTGTAATTTAGAAACATGGCAATTGTTGTGATATAATTGGTTCTTGGTGGAAAACTTTAATCATATATATACGTCTGTTTAAAATTTTTAAAAGAACAATCTCTGATAATGAATTCAATTAAATTTATAATATCAGAAGGAGAAGGACATATTATCCAACGGATGATGGAATTCAACGTTCGCATATGGTTAACTATTCTGTATTTAGAAGGGATAATTATACGAGAGTAACTATGTCAAAATGGTTATGTTGTATAAACTTACTTATATGGACGGAGATAAGGTGGGGCAGTGTGGGCAGCTGCCCTCATTCCGGTCTTGATACAATGTAATATTTTTCAATTTAAATGGTATATTTATAATTTGTCTTAAAAAAAAAGATAAAAAATAAAAGGGAAATACATACAAATGTTACATTCGTTGTCATAAGTCTATTATTTAGAAGTCAATGGTCTTTAAAGCATTAGTTTTGAAATAAATCTATCCATTGAAATAGTATAGTTTGAGTTTTTTTTCTATCAGGAAGAAAAAAAAAAGCAGAATGAAAGAAAAATTTTTATTTATATAAATGTGTAATACATTAATAATGTAGTTGTATGTGGAAGAGTTATTTTCTTTCAAATTATTATTATATATGTTTACTACAACCAACTACTAATAATAATCGTAAGTCATGTAAGAAAAAACTAGTTATTTCATATAGACTTATATATTTTGAGTTTCTTTTTTATATTAATGTTAATGAGATTAGCTAGTAACATCATTTTTTTTAGGAACCTATTTTCTATTCTCTAGCTAGGATTCAATTGCTTTTAATATTATCATATATGACTCTTATAAATATGAAAAATGACTTCTAAATTTGTCCCCTCGTAAAAAAATTTCTGGTTCCGTCCCTGCTTACTTAGACGTTCAATTAACAAAAAAACTTATATATTTTATTCGAACAATGCAAAATATGTAAGAACCATAGATTGTGTGAACAAAATAAATACAAATGTCCTTATATTTATGAGTCAAATAAAAAATTAACTCCCTACATTGATTGTACTAATATTTATTTGACGTCCGAGTAAGTGATTACATTATATAACAATTTTGGCATAGTTTGGACCATTATTTCTATTAAGGACATGTGTATACCTTTTACATAAGGTTAAAAAAATCTATATAATAAAGTTTCATATGTGTATAACCTTATATTTATTTTTTCTTTGAATTGGTTTTTTGCGTGCAGTAATTTAAATATGAAAGCTCAACGTTCTTCGAATTCGGATAGAATGTCCCGAACCCATAATCGCAAACATCCTATGTCATGTCCCCATTCAAGATGCGGTGAGGACGAGTATCCTCTCCAAGAATTGGAGGTACAATTGGACCAACATTCCTCGACTTGCCTTCAATTCGTCTCATTATTCTGAAGTATCCACCCATGGTGATAATTATCAGCTGTCCACTTTGAAGCAAACATTTAGCTCTCTAAATCAAAAGGGATATATGACCAAAAGATGTAAATTCTTCAATGCTATATACCAAGTTTTGTTACTCCACCAGAGTCCAATTGAGGTGTTTTCACTTTCCATGTTCGCAAACAAAAATTTTGCTGAACTTGACCAAATAATCCTTCATTTGTCAAGATTCAATACCCTCAAGAAACTTACGCTTTGCTTAGGTTATGTGACTGGGTATATGTTACCCTATTCTTTCTTTTCTATGAATCAGTTAACTCACCTATCTCTCGAGGGGTGTCAATTGCTTGATGATCAACGAACGTTCAAAGGATTTGGTAGCCTTACAACCTTATACTTGGACAATGTATACATCTCTAAAAACACGCTTCTTCATTTCGTGTCCAATTGTCCTTTAATTAAAAGAATCATTCTCGTAAGTACATTAATCCTTTCGAGCTAGCGTTCTTAACTAATTACCTTGAGGGTTAAGTATCTGAGAGTGTATGTAACTTTTACATTTTTCCTATTGTGTGAAAAAAAAAACTTACATTCGGTTCACTGTATGTAATCAACTTGCAAAATTGAACAACTCGTATAAATAAGAAGCTAAATGCTGCTGTAGGGGTCACTCATTGTGCCACGTCTCATATGTCGGTTGGTGCCACATCAGCATCCAGCCGATTTTTTACACGATTTGTTCAATTTTATAAGTTAATTACATAAAATGAACCGAACGAAAGGTTTTTTTTCAAAATAAAAAGTGTAAGAGTTGCATACCTCCCTAGATGCTTAACTCATACCTTAATATATATTGTAACTTACTTACCGTAGCTTTTAATGGAGGGAAATATTGATGATGTCGACGATGTCAACATTACTAAGCTATTGGATTGTTTGCATTTGGTTGAACATTTTTGTATTACTGAATGGGCTATTCAGGTAATGTATCTAATTGGTTCAACTTTAAATTCAAAAGAAAAAAAAACACTTTTCAATTATGCTAATCTTTGTTTTTTGGCTATGATTATTGATTCAGTGTTTTGTGGATAAATATGGAGTTCCGAAAGAGGTTCCTACCGCTTTAGTCAACCTCAAATCCTTCTGTTTTGTAGATATACGTTTCTTTGAGTTATTTGATGCGTTACCATTTGTGGCTCTTGTTATCAAAAGCTCTCCAAATTTGGAGAAACTTAGGCTCAAGGTAAATAATACGGAGTATTAATCATCCATCTTGTATCTTTTTCTTTTTTTTTTTCGTAAAAAAAATATGTGAATGTATGTAACTTGTCTTCAGCTACTATCTCTGATGCATGGAAACGCCCGGAAGCCACCGTACCCCGTACCGGAAACTCGCCGGGGACGGAAACGTGTACGGAGACGGCTGCGAAACGTTTCCAAAAATTTGGGGACGTTCCTTGACCGCTTCGATAAGTCAACTGGTGTTTCTTGTACCGTTTCTAGTTTTAGGGACGTTTTTTTTTAAGTTTCCGGCAGTCCCAGTGGCGGATCCAGTGTAGAATGAGGGTGGTCACTACCCCACCCTCAACCCATTTTTGTTAGCTTTTTTTTTTAAGGTCTGTAAGTTCCCGGAATAACGTATACAGAGGAGGGAAAGGTATGACGGCGTATTTATAGGTTATCCAAATGGGGAAGATGACGTTCTCTTATAATATTTATTCATTTAAGTCCTTTTAGTATACTCAAAGTTTAAGTTTAGTCCCTACGCATTTAAAGTTATAATTTCTTTAGAATAAAATTAATAATATATTAATTATTTGTAAATATCATCACATGATTTTACTCTATGTTGAGTAATTTCTTTTAGTCAGTTTCTAAAATTTAAATAATGATTTTTTTTTCCTTCTTGAGCAGTTTAGATTAGTTTATATTTAGAATACGAGCCTTCACATGGTTCATTTGGTAAAAATGATAATACTTGTAGGTCATGTGTTCGAGGTCGGTATCGATATTTAAACGTATAGTTTATATTTGGGATTAGTTTCTCAAACTATAAGTCTTTAAGATTTAATTAACACGAGAGCAAGTACCCGCGCGTTGCGACGGTGAGATGGTGGAGTGATACATAGGTCATAGAGTATGATAGATGATAGGAGTTGATATGTCATAGAGTATGATTGTCAAATGCCTTAGCCGTACGGGCTCCGCCCTCGGATTTAAAAATTTGTCGAAAGTATATCGAATGACATCTCTAATGAAAGAGCATGAAATTTTAAGAACATCCATACAATTTTTATAATTTATCGATGTATGGTTTTTGAGATAAAAGATTTTGAATAAATTGGAGGAATAAATGATTTATGAGGAGAGAGAAAAAAAATGATTGGTTGAGATTTGAGAAGAGAGAAATGGTATTATAGTTATTTTAGATAAATATAGAATAAATAAAAGAGGCATTTTGGGGAAGTACTTAAAATCAATATTGAAAATTTCAAGTTCAATGTTTAAAATATAGGGAAAATCTGCTTTATAATATAGTATAGATATAGATAATACCTCCATTTTTTTTTATTAATTTAGGTTATCAAGAATATAGAAGATGTATGAATTTTGAAAGATTTATGATTTTCTTTGGAAGATGTATGAATTTTGAAGTTTACATCAGTATGAATATATTTTGAGGTTTGTGGTACATTATCTATAATATATATATATTTTTTTTTTATGTATTTACCGTACCCGTGCCGTACTCGTTTCTTGATTTTTTTAGTTTTGCCGTTTCCCGTACCCGTACCCGTTTCTCGTTCCCGTACCAGTTCCCATGCAACATAGGCTACTATTGTAGGAAATAAACTTTGTTTTGGTTCATTATATGTAAGTTTGTCTCAAAAGTGAACGAATTTGTAAGAAATCGATCAGATACTACGTGGCACCATCAAACATCTGATACGTGGCCCAATGAGAAACCACCACATCAGCATTTTTACACGATTCATTCAGTTTAGCAGGTTACTTACATACAACAAACCAAAACAAAGTTTTTTCCTACAATAGTAGCTGAAAAGACAAGTTACATACACACAGATTCTTTTCCCATTTTTTTCTTTTATTCTAAATAATTATATGCACTGATTGACATGAGAAATATATATATATATATATATATATATTCTTACTGACAAATGATACAGATAAATAGAGATGATCCGGATCTTGACAAAGACGAGATAGAGTCCATTGATTTGCAAGATTATTCGAATATTTGGATGGAGCATCTGGAAGTAATTGAGCTTGAACATTTTATCTACTTAAAGCAGGAAATGGATTTTGTGAAGCTTATGTTGACCAAGTCACCTGTACTGAAAAACTTAAGCATATTCCTCTACTACAAGGTTACTAAGGATGAAAGAGATGATGTTAAGAATTCTCTTACGCTCCCCACGCGCATCACCGAAAGTAAAAATTTTTGTTGAGCGTCGTCCCGATAGTATAACTGAAGCTGAGTTTAAACGTATATATACCCGTGCCTGATGATTTAATTAGTTGTTTTCGATTTTTTATGTACTTATCGTTTGCTAAGAGGATCGAATACTGATGAGTGATGAGCCTACCTCTTTTTCTTGATAAATATTGCTCTTTCTGTTTTGTGTTGTTTATTCCGAATAGCTAAGGAGAATCATACTGTATGTACATCACTTTTATATATATATATGAAGGAAACTAACATTTGAACCTTCTGGTATTCAATAACTAGTTTTTAAACCCGGGCCTTGCCTGGGAAATGTAACGATAAATCAACCTTGCAATGTGTATAAGATGAGTGATATATGCGAAAAGATAGACGTCCATTACCAAAGCGTATCATAGAACTAAAAAATTACAACATGGAGAATAAAAAGTGGTTCAAAAGACTATTTAAAAATAATACTATGACATAGTGTTATGTGATTACCAGGTCATTAGTCATGCAAATATTAGTTGTTTTTAATTTAGAAGAACCCTTGTTGACAAAAGTTATGTGGTGAGAAGTAAGATAATGAAACTTTCGTGGCAAAAGTTAGAAAAATAAAAGTATAAAAAGTAAATAAAAGAAAACTGTCGTGCGAAAAGTAAAAGAAATGAAAGTGATGCGGCAAAAAGTAAAAGGTCTAAAACTTTAGTAAATTTATGTGATAAAAAGTAAAGAGAATGAAACATTTGTGGCAAAATTTATAAAAACGAAAGTTTAAAAAGTAAACAAAACAGAACTTTGATGCCAAAATTAAAAGAGATTAAGTTTTGTGAAAAAAGTTAGAATATAAAACTTTGTTGACAAAAGTTAAAAATCCAAAAGTTATGTGGTGAAAAGTAAGAAAAATGAAACATTCGTGTCCAAAGTTTAAAAACTGATAGTTTAAAAACTAAATAAATCAAAACTTTTGTGCCAAAAGTAAAATATTTAAAGTTATGTGACAAAAAGTAAAATATATGGTAAAAAAATAAAGAGAATGAAATTTTTGTGGCAAAAGTTAAAAAAATAAAGTTTAAAAACTAAATAAAACAAACTTTTGGGCCAAAGGTAAAATAAATAAAGTTATATGACAACAAATAAAAAGGTTAAAAATTTTACGACAAAAATGGAAATGTCAAAAAGTTATGTGGCAAAAGTTAGAAGAATGAAAGTTTAAAACTAAATAAAACAAAGCTTTTATGTCAAAAGTAAAATAAATAAAGTTAAGTGACAAAAAATAAAAGGTTAATAGAAATAAAGTTGTGTGACAAAAAGTAAAAAGATTATAAAAAGTAAAGAGAATGAAACTTTCGTGTCAAAAGTTAGAAAAATGAAAGTTTAAAACTAAATAAAATAAAACTTTTGTGCCAAAGGCAAAAGTTTTAAAGCTATGTGACAAAAAGTAAATATATAGTAAAAAGTAAAGAGGATGAAATTTTTATGGCAAAAGTTAGAAAAATGAAAACTTAATATCTAAATTAAAGAAACTTTTGGGCCAAAAGTAAAAAGAAATAAAGTTATGTGACAATAAATAAAACGGTTAAAAAGTTTCGAAAAGTAAAATATATGGTAAAAAGTAAAGAGAATGAAACTTTCGTGACAAAAGTAACAAAAAAAGAGTAAAAAGTAAATTAAATAAACTTTTGGGCCAAAAGTAAAAAGAAATAAAGTTATGTGACAATAAATAAAGAGGTTAAAAGTTTCACAGCAGAAATGGAAAATGCCAAAAGTTAAGTGGCAAAAGTTAGAAGAATGAAAGTTTAAAAACTAAATAAAACAAAGCTTTTGTGTCAAAAGTAAAAGAAATAAAGTTATGTGACAAGAAAAATAAAAGGATAAAAGTTTCGTGACAGAATTAAAAAAAAAAAAAATCACCATTCGTAAGAAAGTCTATAATTGTCGGAGCCTGTCTATAATTGTCGGAGCCTGTCTATAATTGTCGGAGCCTGCCCAATAAGGTTAGTGGGTTAGGCGACAGTTTAAGGCCTTGATCTGAAAATCCCCCCGATTTTACATCCATATATGTGAAGGTTTGTTAAGAAAAACTTGCAAAGGAAGATAAGGTTATTTAGTTTTGTGAAGAAGATGATGTAAAATCATTTTTACAGTATTGGTCCCTTGTATAGTATTATTATACACAGTTTAACCCTTATCTGTATTGTCTGTTCATTAAATTAGCCCCTATACTTATAAATTATTAAATATTTTGCCCAAAGGAAAGTTAGTTTCATCTAATACTACTCGGTTGTCAGTGTAGATTTATGTGAAGTTTGAGCTTTATATATTTTACTTCTCTTGTAATTACATCTTAAATTTTATATATCTGTTTTCTTAAATACTCGTATAACTTAACTAAACAATTTATAACCAATTATAAATATATTTTTTTTCAATAACATAGCATAACAGAGATGACTATAAGATAAGAAAATAATTTTGGCCGTCAATATTTATTGTCACGGAGTATTAGTTTTGGCCACCCATCTTGTAGATTCCTGGCTTTGCCACTGATTTTAGCTTTTAAGACTTAAAAAGATCTAGTTAATGAGTATATAAAAGGCCCCAAGATTAATTCCGTTTAGAGTCTCCAAAAATGTTAAGGCGGCCTTGATAATTGTTATATATATATATATATAATAACCGAATGGTTTCTAACCAAAGTAGATGGCAAATGTTTGTAAATTATTCAAGGTGTGTATATACAAGGGTATTTTAAAGCTTAATTCGAAACATTGTAAAGAATTTTATGAGTAGGTACGTTGAACTAAAATAAAAATGTAATGTAACTTGGTTAATTTCTAAACTTATATTTGGAGGTTATATTGTGAATGTTATATATCAGGTATTATATTAGTATCATATAATTAAGTTCCAGTCAAGAAAAATAACACTAAAAATGCGTTGTCCATTCAAATTACCAACAAATTGTTTTTAACCTATAAAAACTAGTATATTCAAATTTCAAATTACCTATTAAAATAGCTATTAAGAGTTTGGAAGGTTTTTTTTTAACTGTTTGGGCTCGAGATCAGTTAGATGTGCTATGGGCTATAAAATTTTTGGACTACAAAATGGAGGGGACCTAAAGTTCTTAATAATAACCGGTGGTGGCCCGCTTAATAAATACTAATTTTTTCAACTAGTACTACGCGCAAAACAAAACGGGAGGAACTCCAGCGGGCCTAATAGCTATTTTATTTGGGAGAGATATTTATAAGTTTTATTTAAAGAATTAATTTACAAAAAAAATAAAAAAAAAATAAAAATGTGTGAGATATTATCAACCAATGAACATTACGCAATAACAATATTAAATTTCGGATGTTTCGAATGTCAGTCTTAAGATCGCATAAAAAACTTGATATCAAAGCCCGTCCTGAAGTTTCGAGGTTCACAAGATTAAATGTAATATCCAATGTCAGTTGTTTTTTTCGGGTTTTTATCTCAATACCTTGATGATGTATGAGAGAGGTTGAGATAAAGACAGTATTACCTCTACCAAAATTGAGAAGCTATTTCCGAGTTCTATCTAAATGATAGAAAAGAACCTCTAACTGTAACATGAGATGAGGAATGAAACTTTTATATTTAAATGATAAAAAATGAATTTCGACCTTTACATATGTTGAATATTGATGATTCCTTAACCTTTATTTTAAAGGTAAAACATTTTAACCATTTAATTGAATCATCCTATTTCAAGGTTCACATGATTGTAATTATCAAAACCTCTTATAAATATGTTTTAGGGTCAAATTCATGTGTAGCACGTAGCTATTAAAATCTTTGAGAAAAGGAAAGGAAATAAATAAGAAACGTGTGTCGCGGCGTGTATGGTGTGTTATTTATTGCAATACCATTATTTTGTATTACATATACTCATTTTGCAACAGATTTGAAGATATATTCAACATATCATTGTCATATCATATATTCGTACCATCTATAAATATTAAAAGAAAGAAGTAAGGTAGAGAAAAATATCACAAGAAGAATTAACAAGATCAAAGAATTAATGGCAACTCTTAAGGTTCCATCAACTATCCCTTCTCCTTCTGAAGATTGTGAACAACTCCGAAAAGCTTTCGCAGGTATCGAACATTCTTTCGATTTTCATTTTCTAGTGTTTAAATTGTTGGAATATTGTATCAGATCTAGGTTATTTTCTGTACGTATTCAATAGATCATTATTTTGGATAATATTAATAATGTTGTTCTTGATGATGTTGGATCATCATGCATTGTATTGTAATAATGCTGCCAGAACTGGATGGGTGGTTGAAAATAATGTTTTTCAAAAAATGTCATATGGGTATCTAGATCTCATCAATACATATACAAAAAATATATATGTGTGTGACCCTTGGTTAATCTATTAAGATCGTGTCGTATATTGATACAATAGTGCTACAAGATGTTTTAAAATTGCATGTAGATCATATCCTAGCTAATTAGATCATGATTCTATCATACTAGCACGGTACCCGTGCAATGTGGCAATGGTTGTGTCGGCGACGGTGTAGGGGTGGAGTCGACTGTTGGTGGTGGAGACGACGTTGAGTGGTGTATATTGATGTAAATATAATTGTTATAAATGAGTATAATTTAAAGGATTAGACGATTAGTGCGTCGAAATATAACCAATCATGCCCAAAAAGTGATAGTAACTAAGTCCGATCTTTATTTTATGCACGAACTTATAAAAAATGTTTATATCATACAAAAACATGGTCGACCAATCAAAAACTTGCACATGACAGTTAATATGGGGTGTCATGTGCTCACGTAGTTGATATGAGTTCTCACGCATGCATTTTGTATGATATAACTTTTTGATCATAGCTTATTACATTTTAGCGCATTAAACCCTAATTTAAAAGATAATGGTAAATTTAGGTAAATAATATATTAAAGGAGTATTGTAGGTAAAAATATTTTAAAGGTGCTCTTAACGCTTTCAAAAATAATTTTGTGTTTTTTTTACTGGATAGTATAAATTAAAAATAGTACTACATAGTAAAAGTAGAAATTATGTTTATAATCAGAAATGCTCACAAGGTACGATACATTGAGGTCCCAATCAAATTCTATAAGCAGAAAAATATACCCGTTGTGGTCACAAGACTTTCACCGGTGACGAGTACTTCAGGCTACTCGTTAAGCTGGTGGTCGTCCTATGATTAGTTGATACTTAGGTTAGTGGAAAAAATTCGTTTTAAGTAGCATTTTTATTTTATTTGTTTCAAACTAAATATCTACTATATTTCAACCGATTAAAAGAGATTTTAGTTGGTATGAACAACATATTAATGGTAATTTTAAACTAGGCAATTTATATTGAACTATGGAACAACAAATTTTTCTAAGAGGTAATTATCATAATTTTAATTGTTTCTACATATTTCAGACAAATGTTGACTTTATCATGTCTTACAAAGCTGTGTGTCATTGTTTATTAATTAGCAATTTAAGTAATCTATGACGGTCATATTGAGGAAATGGAGTTATTTTTTATGTTGTTTTTGTCTTCATGTTAAAAAAATTTTATCTTATGTTTTGTGCTAACTTACAATATATATAAAATTATTTTTTTCTTATTGGACGGCAAGAGCTAATTTTTAATAGTTAGACATCGGGTCTCATGAATAATTACTTTTTATTATATGTATACACTCTTGTTAATGGTTCGATCTTTTTGATTAAAACCTAATTCATATAAAACTACCTAAATTAGATTATTTCACATCGATTAATAGTTACATGAAATTAAAATTACAACAATGTGATCTTCGTGCGTTCGTCATTCACTTGTGAGATGTACTTTCATTAATATTGTTTTTGGGTCAGGGTCCCATTTTAGGTGGCCAGTGTTTGACTGATATATTGTTTAAGGATATTATTTGAAATTGGCCGGTAAACTATATTTGAAAAAATGATGGACACTTGTAAAGTATAATAAACAGAAATGGAAACACGGACATAAAAAAATAGTAGTGACGGAGTAAATGTCATTTTTAACACTAAATGTGTATGAGAATCAAGATCAGACATGTAATATGAATATATGATGTATGTTTTGTGTTTTAGAATAACAAATTATGGTTAGCATGTAGTCACATCGATACACTTTATTCTAGGAGAATGTATGCAAAATTTCTCGATATTTGCGAGTAATCTATACTTTCTAAAATAATAAAAGTTACAATCTAGCCAAGCCTATGATATTGTCTTATCAATCATTTTGCAACTGAACATGAGTGCCATTTGAAGCGATAATCAAATCGCTTGTGACATTTGGTTTAATCTTATTAACTTTTAATCCAATATAACGAGTAAGTTAATATTTTACAGGTTGGGGAACAAATGAGGCATTGATCATTGATATCCTGGCCCATAGAAACGGAGCTCAGCGCAAAAAGATACGAGAAACGTATACCGAAACATATAGTGAAGATCTACTCAAAGATTTGGACTCCGAGCTTTCAAATGATTTTCAGGTCACTATTTATCTAAACAATCAGTATAACAAAATTTGATATAATACTGACTGTGTTTTACTTCCATAATTCAGCGGGTGGTATTGTTATGGACACTGGAGCCAGCCGAGCGTGATGCATATTTGGTTCATGAAGCAACAAAGAAACTGACTGCAAGCAATTGGGTTCTCATGGAAATTGCCTGCTCTAGGTCTTCGGATCAATTACTTAGTGCAAGGAAGGCATATCATGATAAATATAAGAAGTCCATTGAGGAAGATGTTGCACATCACATATCTGGGGATTTCCGAAAGGTATATCCTTAAGTTGCACATCACACATTATGGGTTTTTTTTTTTTTTTTTTCTTGTAACCGGTGATGTAAATGAAAATAGCTAAGGAATTAATGAGTCCAGTGTGTCATGCTACTATGAGACCATTTATGGGGTTATTTTTATATCTCTATACAGCTTTTAGTTTCTCTTCTGAGTGCTTTCCGTTATGAGGGAGAAGAGGTAAACATGACTCTAGCTAAATCAGAGGCTAAAATCGTTCATCAGAAGATCTGCGATAAAGCTTACAACGATGATGAGCTCATTAGGATTCTAGCAACAAGAAGCAAAGCTCAACTCAATGCAACATTGAATCAGTACAACAATCAGTTTGGGAATGTCATCACCAAGGTATCTCTTGATCCAAAATCATTTCTTAATCTGACAAAATTACCTAAATGTGTATGTACTTGGGTTGATTTGTCTTAAAAGAAATGCTTATTGAGTCAAAATTAGGTACTATCCAAAGCAACCCACGATATACAGATAGTTTGGTTCCAAATGGGTTACATAAGTTCTACTTGATACACACAAACAAAACAAAAAAAGAAATTCGTAATACCATATTCTAAGTTTTGATCCATTAATTCACCACATTTAAATCATTTCTTACATAGGATTTGAACTTAAGGTTTTCTATACCGAAAAGTAATCATATTTTGCAGGACTTGAAAACAGATCCTGAAGACGAATATCTCAAACTTTTAAGGTCTGCAATAAAATGCTTAACTGTTCCAGAGAAATACTATGAGAAGCTTCTGAGGTTGGCAATTAACAAACTAGGAACAGACGAACGGGCTCTGACCCGTGTTGTGGCCACTCGTGCTGAAGTTGATTTGCAGCGTATTGCTGAAGAATACCAGAGAAGGAACAGTGTGGCTTTGGATCATGCAATTGCTGGAGACACATCTGGAGATTATGAGAAAATGCTTCTTGCATTGATGGGCCATTGTGATGCTTGACCATAACTCTGCCTCAATGATCTTGCTTTTACAACTTTCATGAATCTGTCTTGTTGAGTTTGGTGATTTTGCGTTTGGCATATTTTCTCAACTGATGTGTTTGAATATTTATGTGCAACTATGAGTGTGAATTTGTGCTATGTAATGAGGATTTACCAAGAACATAATTTTGGGAGTAGAGTTTGGAAATTTAGAATCTGAAATAAGGCTAACAAAATTGAGAACTAACCACTTACGATCCACTAAAGGGCGAGTTCCTTTCTTGTCTTGCCCAATGACACAGATTGCATATGCTACAAATCCAACAGTGAGTCTGGCTTTAGGAGCTTAAGCCGGCCTACAAACGTGTTGATAAATGCCGAATTTGAGGCTGAAATTCCTTACATGTACTCATCCTATGAAGTTGAGTGTGAATCAGTCCACGAAAAGTAACAAGGTTTTGATTTTGGGTGGTGGACCAAATCTCATTCGGCAAGGAATCGAATTCCATGCTTCATTTGCCCTTCAGCTTTGTTCATTTCATGGATTGCTATATTTAGTGATACATACTACAGCTGGTTTATTAACCATTTACTTAAGGATCGGTCTCTTTGGGTTGAGTTGTATCTCAAAGGCGCCAGTTGATTATTAGTTTTAAATGAAATGGGAACCGTTTAAATGGGATCAACCAGGTTGAAAGTCCTTCACAGTTGATTTTTAACTGCATTAAACCTATTTTGACCCATACTAAAAACAGTCCGCTTGAACCTATACCCGTTTTGACGGTCTGACCCACGATCCCCATACATCATGCCACTTCTATGTGATACTGGTTTGATTAAGCAACCGACGCATCCATCCGGCTAATTTAATCTAATTTACTTATTTCACTTATTGTGCCTATTTATTTTTATTATCTTTATTTTTGAACGGAAAGTGTTAGATGCAATGTTTCGACCGTATAAGTGACATCCAAGGTGGACTAGAAGTTGGAATCCGCATAGTCATGCTAAACAGGTAAATTTTTTTGTATCTATGAAATCATAAACTGTTTGGATCTAGTTTCGATTAATCAAGTCTTGTAAACTATATACCACTATAGCTAGCGAATATAATTACCTGAACACGAACATTGATGTCATTGGCTTGTGCAAAGCAAAAGTGACAAGTCCACTAAATAGGCAATGACTCAACAGGACATTTTTTCAATAACGTTCGACAAATTACATGACTATAGATTTCAGTACTATTTTAATAAACATCGATATCCAATGAAGGTATAAATTAATACTTACAACTATAAAGTTAGTCCTTTCAAATTTATGCTTTTCTATAGTGCCTGGATGTGTCTTAGCCACAACATTGTTTAACTTTGATACGATAAGATTTTGTTAATACTTGATCTTTTATCACTGCCAAAATCTAATATGAGAATCTATTACAATAATATGTTTAACCATCTTGGTTATAATATTCATCAAAATGTTACTGTATGGCTAAGTGTGACCCGACTACTAGCTGAAAATCGATAGTACGTAAGTAACAATGTTTTTGCGGCCAGACTGGCAACAGTGAGTAAAGGTGGTCTAGCTAGTCATACACGGTGCACTTATACGTCTTCCATTCAACTGGCGGGTTGAACTGGTAGTTGTTGGTTGGCCCGGCCGAGCTTTAAAGAAAAAACATCATTAGTTAGTAAGTACTTACAAATTGAACTGTGAACTTCGCCCATTAAGTCGGTTCAACATCCGGTCATATTCTAAAAAAATCATTTGTTAGTAAGTAAATACAAAAATGAGTCACTTGAGTACAAGCCTTTTATTTGTTAGGCCAAATGGGCAGATTATAAAAAGTTAACCAGCTGGAGTACCACTTTTTTGATGAACTGGCAAAGGGAATAT